>NC_045755.1:5647924-5668094 GCF_008692095.1 Etheostoma spectabile
ACAAAGTTTGCAAAGGAAAACCAAGATATGCCTTATTGCTCTTACTAAACCAGAAATGCATAGTGAGGTTATACAAAGCAAGTTGATTATTGTATATGAGATCTGGAGATCCAGTATATGTTCTCTCAGGAAGAGCACACAGGGTTGCTGCCGATGCTTTAGGAGAGGCTGGCGATGAATGTTTTAATAGTCTTAATGGTAGGAGAAAAATGACAAGTGAGTAGAGATTAGGTAATAAGAAAACGATACTGGCATATATATATATATATATATAGAAAAGTCTTGTAATATGAATCCCCTTCTGTCTGTGTGATGAAATGATTGTTTTCTCTTTTGCAGAGGTTACATAACCCTGCATTTATCACTTTCCTTACTGTTGGTTAGGTCCCATCGAAAAATGTGGGTACTACTGGTTCAGCTATTTATCTAAGTGTTCAGTGGCACCGCTTGTACTTCTGTTATCAATACCATATGAAGTTGTCTCGTAGCACAATTTCCTATGTATCCTCAGTATGATGGTGTTTCCAAATAAAATGGAACTACATAAGACTGATGGGGTTTCACAAAGTTCTGTTTTTAAGGAAAGCCTTGTGGGGTTTTCAATAAATTTAAATGTAGTTTTTGACTTAATCTGTTCTTTTGCTTGTTCTAGTTTTTTTGTGCCTCATTCTGTAGCTGCAAAAATGTATGCAGGTATTCATTCATTTGTGCCTCTGCACCTGTACACACTTTTATTGCCTCGTCTCCTCCAATATTCATGAGTCCCTTTAGCCAGGGACAATAGACTGAGAGGAAACACCGCTGATGTTGCACCCCAGGCTTAGAAAGCCCTGATACCTGAAACCACTTAATGCTAGAAGCAGCTGATTGATAACGAGGATGAGTGGGGTGGACTTGAAGGTGAAGGAGACAGATGGAGGGAAAGATGAAACGAGACAGACAAGGCATTTTTAATCTCTAATTGTAAGACTACAAATTTGATTCCCCTTTAAAAACAACAGTTTTTCCGTAATTTCATTATATTGTTTTATAGATTGTCTGTCGGTAGTGTGTCTGATGTGCTGTTTGTAATGTTCCACATAAAGGTCCAATAACCTTCTTTCATACTCATCAGATGCATAAAGACCCTGGATGTGTGTGTGTGGAGCTCCTCAGACTTTTTCATATGAAAAATGTGCAATACTGATCTCTAGCCTTTGTGTTGTCTTTTGCAGAGGAGGAGCTGAGGAAGCTGCGGGAAGAGACCAATGTGGACTCGCTGCGGCAGGAGCTGGAGAGAGAGCGAAGCAAGAGGATAGACCTGGAGCAGAAGATGAACGAGGTGCTCAAGACCAGGTGAGCAGATGATGTGGTGCGACAGGAGATGAGGTAGGGGAAGTAATGAGGGAATGACTGGAAAAAGCGACACTGCACTTGTAACATTTCAAGCCAGCAGAGTTTATCATAGGTCAAGTCTGATTTTGTGTGTGTGGTGGTGTGTGTGTGTGTGTGTGTGTGTGGTGTGTGTGTGTGGTGTGTGTGTGTGTGTGGTGTGTGTGTGTGGTGTGTGTTGTGTGTGTGTGTGTGTGGGTGTGTTGTGATAAAGAAAGAGGCCTCAGCAGTTGGGCAGGAATTCCATAGGGGGTGTCTGTGGTGTGTGTTGTGAGGGAGATGGAAAGAGAGAAAAAAACAGAAACAAGTCATGCGCCGGTCTGTGTGGCCAAGTTCACACACTGTGACACAGTAGCTATGCTGGTGTCAGGGAAAGCCTGCGCCTCTTGGCACCAAGCGAGCCACCCTCAAACCCAGGGTGTGTGTATGTACGGCTCTGCGTGTGTAATCAGATGATACTTCTGTGCCTACAAATGGGAAATTCCACTGGTGCTCTCCAAGTGATTATCAGCACAGAAACATGACCTGCATGCCAGACCGGTCAGGGGTTTGTCAGAGGTTAAGAAATGCACCACGACCTGGAGAACAGCAGTTAGCCTAATCCTTTGTCAGCAGTATTCAGCTGGAGAGAAGCTTGGTGGCCAAAATAAAAACACTCTGGTTTTACTAGGAAGCTTCCAGGTGTGAATAAACAGTGATATCTGATAAGTGTTGTCTGTAAAATATCTGCACTGCAAGCTTACAGACACAATATAATTGTGTCTACAGACCCAGAGAGTCATTTGGTCAGTGTGTAGCAACTTAGCTGAACATGCAAACTTGTGAAATTTGTCTACATACAAGCATCATTTAACATACTCTATAAGACAATGTTCCAAATGATAAATAACTGAATTGATATGTACCAGGTTAATATATAGCTCTCCCGTAAAAGATTAGGAACTTAAGAAACTCATTCAAATGAAACATTACCAACTTATTTTTTCTCAAAGCCCAACATTTTAGGGACAAAGAATTGCTTTGTTTTTCTAGAATATCAACCCAGTATGTATTTTTTAAGCCAGCATCTATTGACCATTAGCCTGACCTATGTCTTCCAGCTGTAAAAGATGCGCAACAAGCTTGCCAAAGCCAATAACCTTTTGGAATGTTGTTTCATCTTTTGATCTTTTTTTCTCTCTGCTTTTAAACCTATTTATTTATGGCAGTGTAAGGGAGGGCGAAATTTGCTCAATTTCACAAATTTGCATAGAATCAGCTTGAATCTAATGATACAGAAATATAAAGCTAATGTGTAAGGTCTTACATGTATGCTTTCTTAGTGTCATCATAGGCTCTTTTTCAGATTTTGTTTTAGATTTTCCAAAATAAATTGTCTTTCTTGGCACCTGCTAAAAGATAACACAGAGATTAATCTTCACAATGGCAGATAGAGACTGAAATTGTTTCTCCTTATTCTGTCTCCATGTAACTTTTGGACAGTAGTTCTTTTATTCAATGCAGCAGCTCACCACATGTTAAAACAGAAACTTTCGGAGACATGCCTGCAGTGGGACTGTTGCTCTGACAATAGAGAAGTGAGACATTTGACAAATCTTTTCCTCTTTCTTTCTCTTTTCTCTCTCTCTCTCTCTGTCTCTTTCTCTCTCTGTCTCTCACACCCTCAGGCTGGAGGACTCTCCGCCACAGCCTCCCCGGAAACAGCAGTCCCCCTCAAACAATGGAACAGGTAAAACCCTGGAGAAAGAGAGGGAGTGTGAGAAAGGGGGGGTGGGGACTTCCTCTATGTGTTTGGGAGTAAATGAAGAGGACTGTTTGTGGTTGTGAGCATGCGTGCAGGGGAGGTGGGGATGTAGGATGTGTGCGGTGGCGTGCTCGACAGGAACAGAACACTAAGCGTTGACAGTGTGTCGGAAGTGTGCATGGGTTATTGTAGGCCACATAGCTGTGCGTGTTTGTTCCCAACAACAAAAGTACACATTTACGTGGTGGTTCCAGGTTTATCAAGAGCAACAAACTACATCAATGCATCAAAAAGGATTTTGCTATGGAGGTTATTACTTTAGATCTGCTCTGCCAGTGTCAGCGATAAATGTGTGTGTGTGTGTGTGTGTGTGTGTGTGTGTGTGTGGGGGGGGGGGGGTTAGTGAGCGAGAGAAAGGGAGAGACAGAGTGTCTAATTTTAGAAAATGGGTTATGATTGTAGATCACTTCATCTAGGGCAGACAGGCCTGTGCTCTGACTCGTGACGGAGGTGTTTGTCAATGTTTTCTTTACGAAGAGTGTTTGGGTTTGTGTATGTGGATGAAAGGACAAAGCGAGAGTGTTTCTGTTGGGTAAAGGAGAGAGGATGAACAGAGTAATTTGGGCCTATTGGAATGTGATAAATGTGTAAACTACAAATTAAAATGGCTATACACAGAATGTCATCATCAGGAAAAGAAATACTTGTGTGAATTTTAAATCTGCAGCAGAAAGAAAACATCCCTGCTAGAGTTTTGCTTTTTCAAACTGTATTTGCAAAGCACATTTAAAACCACCATAGCTGACCAAAGTGTTGAACAGGCACAACATATTATAACAAATTAATACAAAAGCAAACTGCAACAACAACAGAAAAAAAACAAAATAATAATATTAAAAGATCTGCAGCACAACAGAAGATGAAGTCAAGGTATCAAGCTCAACTCAGTTGGACGTCAACAACAACGGTCTTCAACGGCGACTTAAAAGTTTAAGTATTCAAAACAATTTTTATGTGATAAGGTAAGCAGTTCCAGAGGTTATGGGCAGCCACCACAAAGGCTCTGTTTTAGTGTCTTGTGGGCTCCCGACTGGATGTGTCCTCTTTCTCCTCACGTACCACTATTCTTTTGACGGAGGTCGGGAGTGAATGCGGGGGGGGTCCCATCTGGTGGGATTAATGTTATGACGTCCGGGTCCAGTGCAGCAGCGATGCCCCAGCCTCTAGCTCCCGGTCGGCTGCTGGGCCCATGGCGGACTGGTATAGTGTCCAGGGCCCCATAAAAAAGTGCTGTGCCTGGTCAGCAGCTACTGAAACAAAGCTTTCAGTCAGTGGATATCCTCTTTTAACTGGGTACTGACATTTTCAGTCCATACACAGCCATTATAGTTGAATTTAGTCCAAGAATAACTAGTAAAACAACACTGTTGTGACAATGGAAAACTTTAAACAACAACAAGATAAAAGTAATCCCCGATCGGTTAAAACTCTTGTTAGGAGCGGGTTTTACATCAGAGTAGTGTTTGTCCTTAAAACAACTTAAAATCCATGTTGATAACTATTATACAATTAGAAAATATGGTTTAAAAGCTCCTGAAAACTGAGCCTTTGACAAGCACATACAAAACGCCACGCATGTGCTCTTGTTTAGTTCATCTTTACTTTAAAGTTATTTTCAGGCTGCTTTTTTCAGCTTCACATTTGACACGGTCACTCACCGTCACCTTGGGTAGCTGCTTAGTGCAGCCACAGTCGATTAGTGTATACTTAGCAGTTACACCAGAGCAGCTCAAGGTAGTGTGCTTTGCTCAGGGGCACCTCAGTACCAATAAATGACTGTTTGCTGAGCCTTGTCCTCTCCACTCTTAAGAGACAGTGTCTCTTTATTTACTTACATGGGTGGCTACAGCAAAACAACACAAGTTGTGGAAAATGAATACAATTTGGTAAACTTACCACATCTAATCTAGGGTGCTGTTTACACACCCTGTTTGTTCTCTATAGCAGATAAACAGCAGACGGAAGTCTGGAGTTCACGGCTGCAGAAGTGGCTGTACGAGCGCTTCGGGGTTTACATCGAAGACTTCCGCTTCCAGCCGGAGGAAAGCACTGTGGAGGCTGAGGAACCACTAAGTGCTAAAAGGTGGGGGAAAGCTGCTTTGGAACAGAACATGAAATGTCTGTCTCAGGTATTGATTCTGCATTTGTTCAATGTGATGGGTTAATCAGACAGCTGCACAGCAACAGGGGACTACTAAAGGTTTGCAGCCAAACAGCAGTTTTGTTAGATTGTCACCTTATCCAGGATTTTATTGTAGACCTTGAATGTTAAATAATAAGCAAAATTAAATACTGGCGTAAGTACCTTTTGACACGTACAATATTTTGAACTGTCTACTTTCAGTATGTTGGTAGCTTAATGAGAGTTTTTTTTTTTTTTTTTTTAGATGAGAGTTCTTTTTTTATTTTGCAGCGAGAGAGGACAGAGGAAGTTGGAAGCAATTTTCAAATTTATTTTCTCTGTTCCCTCTTACTCTCCTGCTTTGTAAAAGCAAGTGAGTCATGCCAGGCTGATGAAGGCCGAAGTGTCACCACCTCCTCTAGCACATAAAGCAGCTTTTTCCTTTGGGTGCGTTTGTGTTTAGAGCATCTGCGTGTTCTGACCTTCACTTTTGTGTTTTCCATCCAGGTTAACAGAAAATATGAGGCGACTCAGTGAGTACTCAAAACACGCACACACACACGCAAATAGAAAACTTTAATAGAAGCACAGTTTAAATAGTAACTCTACTGTCAGTACAACATTCATTTTTGGAGCAGTTATTTGCTGCTCAGTAGCCACTTTGCTGTAATGCTAAAATGTTGGCCATTCGTTAATATGGATGGATATTGATATTGATATTACCTGGCTTCTGTACATCATTTTCCATTAAACACATTACATTGAATTAGAATGCATGGAATGTACAATTTGACTACTCATAACAGTTTTTTAAAGTAAGAAATATCTTTCAAAACAAAACACTCACTGTACAATTGAAATTGTTCTTTTCTTTCCAGTGCATTGGAATCAGTATTGATAGGAAACTGCCACTATGTATTTGTCCTAAACTACTGAATATTTCCCTGTACTCTTATTCTATAGAGCGAGGAGCCAGACCTGTCACCAACTTCTTAAGGAACCTCTCCGCCTTATCTAATTGGCACTCTGTCTACACCTCAGCTATTGCATTCATTGTAAGTGTGCACCTTTTTCTATTAATAACTGCTAATACTCTATTATGTTGAACTTTGTGCCGTGTTGATCAAGTTTTAACGGACGAAAAAGTGAGGTCTATAAAATGACTGATGAACCCATTTCGTTGTACATGACAGTGGAAGTAAAGTAATTTCTGCTCCACAGTGACAGATTACAGTGGTTCTGCCAAGGACTGTAGAGACTGCAGTGGTCTAATCATATCTTCATTAAGGTCCCCACTCAGTGATTAGGCTAAATCATCTTCAACCTATTGATTGTGGCCATACATGCCAAGGCCATCTCAGTATCTAGAGATGATCACGCTCCAGTGTAGACAGGTGGCTCTAATAGCGTCTTCCACCAGCACCATATCGCACAAAATGAAATGCTTCAAGTCAGTGTCTTAAAACATAATTTAAGGGAATCTTTATGTTGCCATCAATTTGTCTTTCTGTCATGCATAAAGTCACACAGAGGTCTGTCATATAAAGCTTAGTTACTGTTGGTGGTCAAATTCTGACTATTCAACTGCATTGTGGGCTAAAAGAATTCAAAGTTTGACCCCAGTCCTGCAAGGCATTGAATTAAATACATATTCATGTGAAATGTGGCTATTATGTAGATAAATAAACCAAATGTTAAACTGTCTTATGTTGTGCTGTGTTTCCTTTTGCCTGCAGATCTACATGAATGCTGCTTGGCATGGCTGGGCCATTCCTATGTTACTCTTCCTGGCTATCCTGCGCTTGTCTTTAAATTACCTCATTGCCAGGTAAAAAGAATTCTCTTCAGTGGGTAGTCAGATTTTAGAAAAGCAGCCAGTTTTTACTATATGGTCAGTATTACTGCTTTCATAGCTAATTTGGAAATTATTTCAGTTGAAGGAAGGTTAACTGTGTGCTTTGTGTAATAAAACCGTCTTTAAGTGCCCATATTGTGCTCATTTTTTCATAACTATATTTTTCTTATACTGCACATTGCTGAAGATCCTCTTTTCACGTTGTGCGTTGAGCACTCTGTTTTAGCTACAGAGTGAGACATCTCACTTCTATCTCACTTCACATGTAGCTACTAGCTAGAAGCTAGCGTTGCTAGCGGTTAGCCACCTCGTTCTCAATGGCAAAACACTGCTACAACACACACTAGTTCACCATAATCTACAAAAGAAATTAGTATAGAACTACTTACATGTTCCTCGTCTGCAGGTATTCCACGTAAAGTTTGAAGTGTGCCCTCATTAAGAAGAAATCTCTCCGCTAATCCTGCCTTGTACTGACCGCAGCCCTGTTGATTTTGACCAAACCCCCTGAAGACTGAAGGCAGGATACATTCAGAAACCCGTATCTCACTCAAAACAGTATGGATGGAAGAAACAAAATAACACCCCAAATCCCAGAAAAAGTGATTTTCTTTCATAATATGGGCACTTAACTACTGAGTCCGCAGCTGTGCTATTGGTGAACAGATGCACACTGCTGACCTCGTGTCACTATGTGAGCCATACAAACATGAATTTACTGCAGCAGATGTATGTTGATTTTCATTACTATTATTAATACAGGATACTGATACAGCTCCTCTTTGTGCTCATTATGAAAAGAGGGCACATTAGTATTTGTTAGACATCTGTCTGGCTTAGACTATAAAACTGGGACACCTGGTTATGAAGATTGTAAAGATGTTGGAGATACAAGCTTAAGAGTTTGAAGAGTAGTTTGGTGGCCCAATTTTATTCCAAACTAAACCTCTCATAAACATTTTTACATTGTTCTTCCTATGTTACAGAGGTTGGAGGATCCAGTGGAGCATTGTGCCTGAGGTCTATGAACCCATGGTAAAAAGGCTTCCCACCTCCTGTTGGGACAACTGATTCCGGTGTCTGTTTTAGGAAGAGGTAAATATGTAGTATTATTAACGGTTCTCTTTGTTCTATTCAGGAGCCTCCAAAAGAAGACTTGACAGTATCTGAGAAGTTCCAGCTTGTACTTGATGTTGCACAAAAAGCGCAGGTACAACACAGCTTATAGTTCTTCTCAAATCAGTGTACACAGATAATGAAACAGCATTGGTTCATACAGCGCTTAAACTCTCCTTCCAGAACCTGTTTGGTAAAATGTCGGATGTTTTGGAGAAGATAAAAAAGTGAGTTTAAAAAATGTCATATTTGGCTTAATGCTGGGGTCAAGTCATTTAGTGTATGATTACACATCATTAAGGACCATTGACTTACATTTTTTTTCTCCTCTTTCTTGTCCGTGTGTGTTTGTGTGCATGCATCTGTCAGCCTGTTCATGTGGGTGCAGCCGGAGAGCACCCGGAAACTTTATATCTGCCTGTGGGTGGCTTTCATCACCTCCTGCGTCCTACCATACAAACTTATGGGCTTCATGATGGGTGAGAGACGTGGACGCACACAGACACAAAGCTTTATTTTATCCTTCTGACATACTGTAAATATTGCATTGGCCCTTGAAAGAATGCAAATACTCACACTCAACCCAGGGCACACAAACAAATGCATTCATACAGCACTTGTGCACTGTTCTACGTCTCCCTGTGAGGGCAGCTGCAGGCTATTGGCAAGCCTATCTGATAATATTAGTTAATGCAATTTCTTGTAAACAAACTGTTTCCAAAGTCCTGTAGGCTCATTAATCCTTGGAAGATTCTTACTGCAAAAAATATTGTGATCTTTATTCAGGCAGCTGAGTACAGTTGTCACTTCTCATGGGAGGCCTAAATACATTTCTTTATACGGTAAATGATGTGACAATAATCTTCCGTAACCAAATTTGGCAACTAGCAAATTTGAGAGTGAACTTTGGTCTTTTGTTGGATGGTAGGTCCACTCCAGACTGAAATATTTCAACATGTATTAGATGGATTACCATGAAATGTTTGTACAGACATTCTTGTTGCCCAGAGGACAAACCCTTACGGCTTTAGTGGCCCCATGACTTTTCCTCTATTGCCTTGATTGTGCAAACTCATTAGGCCTGAACATGGGTATCTTTTCCACCTTTACCATCCATCTCATATGTGCTGAGCCTCACAGAGATGATAGCATGGCTGTAGACTTGCAGTCAAGTTATATAATGCTAGTAGTTATTCTGAAGATGAAGTTGTAATTCTAGAAAATTCTCTATTTGTCTAGTTACCGGATTGAACAAATACTTAAATAACAACAGCAATAATAAGTACAAAAAAAACAGAATATTATCCAACTGGGCCACTGTTTCATGAAGGATATCATGAGTATCAACACTATCTAAATGAGTTTTTGGTTTTGAGTCAGTGTGCAGGCATCACAGTAACAAAAGCATTTAAAGTCATTGTTGGCTACCACATTCAGAATTTTGGGTGTTTGGTAACGCTCACTGTTATCCGTGTGTTCTTGGCTAACACAAGTTAGTTTAGAGAGCTGACTGTTTGCACACTCACTCCCTATTTCACCCTGAACAACAATATTCAAGGCTTGTTTTTGTTAGTTTAGACATATGTTGGTCTTAAATACTGTATGAATAGCCACTTAAAACTTATAAAATATTGAAATGTGAAGGATAATAAAAGGGAAATCATGTGAAATAATTTGAATGATGTCAAGGATAAAGAAGTCCGCACCACGAATGGTAATTTATAAATGGAAGGCCTTATAAAATAAAATCATTTGAGGACCAGGTATGAGGTTTCTCTCACCCTGTTTTCCCACTAACAATGCTGTACAAAACTGTCCACATCAGTTGTTTTTTTTAATCCTTTTTGTTTTCTACCTTCCTCGTCCGTTCCTCTCCAGGCCTGTACGCCGGTATCAAGTTCTTCATCATAGACTTCCTGTTCAAGAGCTGTCCGAAGCTGCGTGACAAGTACGACACACCCCACATTGTGTGGAACAGCCTTCCCACAGACCCTCAGCTCAAAGAGAGGACCAACGCCACTGTGTCACGGCGGGTAAGGGGGCAGAAACCCCATACATAAACACGTCTTTATCAGCTCTCTGCTGCCCCTCGTCCTTGATTGCCTTCTCTTGCTGGCTCTCTTAAATGACTTGAGTATAAACACACGGAGACCATTCAACATTGCTGAGTCTGAATCATGTCAAAGACAAAATATGTTAAAAATGCATGGGAATTAATACAGCTGCTCTAATTCTTTGTTAAAGCTGACACTGTTAAGCTAAAGCTAAAATTGATCAAGTGTATACCCATTGAGGCTTTGCATTCACAAAGTAGAACATAACAGAATAACATGTAATTTCTGTAAAGACCAAAGAACATTTATACTTAGATAGATTGTATTTAGATTTAGATAGTTAGAGACCATGCTTTAACTGTAGGTCATGTTGCCAAGATTCCACCTACTGAAGTGTCAGTTTCTCCCCTACCACTCCCCCCCCCTGTGGAGGGGCAAAGAGAAAAAAAATACATCAATAAAGTATCAACATCAATAATTAATTACAACTCAGCCACAGCACATATGCATCTCTCTCATATGTAGGATTGAGTGTGTGAGCATGTGTGTGTGTGCCTTTTGCTGTGACATCAGTCACAGGTGTACTCTGTCGTTTCTCTCTCTCAGCTCTCTGGCATTGAGAAGGTAGGGACTCTGGTGTGTCTCCCTTTGGTTCCTCTGCTGCGCCCGGGTGTGCTGCAAGCTCACCTCAAAGCGTGCGTGTGTGCGTGTGTCTGCGAACGTGTGTGCAAGATGTGTGACACACCTCGGGACTGGCCGTCCGTGTTTGTGGACAGAATGGATCAAAATGTCATGATAACTTCTGTTATGTCATGATTTCTTTTGTCATTATATTTTGAAACTTTGCATTGCATTATTTCATCCATTTGCAAACTTCTTAATAATTACAATTCCCAAATTGTTGACATTTTGGATCCATTGCCATAGATGCTCTGTGAGAAGTAGCAGTGTGTTAACTGAATAGTTAAAAATGCACATAGAGTAGACCCTCGACCACTGTAATATCCTATTGGCTCATTACATCCTTCCCTTTCTCCATTACACCTACTCCTAGTGATTAACCCTGGAATGTAAATATTAGGTTTTCTTTTAAATGTCAGTGACTACCTTCAACACTTAAATAGAGAGGACTGAACCGTAAAAAAGGATCCCTCTGACCTAAACATGTAAATTAAGGTATATTTTATATGGTTTCCCACAAACTAACAAGTATGTTTTGCCTATAATTGCTCTGTATGCTGAGTGAATGATGTCCTCACTCTCTGCTTTGCACGTCTCACCTGCTGCAAAGAAGTGCATTAGCAGAGAAGCAAAAAAATGCAATATTGAAAGTTAAGCTGTTTCTATTTTGGCCACTTCTCTCAATAGCCCTGGGAACATGTAGTCTATTGTGTATTGATTTTAAATATTTATCCCTGTCTTTCTTCTTTTCCCTCATCATCCCATTCATTGTTCCCCTCCTATCTGTCTTCCTCCTTTCCCACATGCCTATTTTGTGGCATTTTCTTTTTTTCTGTAATCCTGGCGGTTTTTCCCTCCCGTCTCTTTCCTACCCTCTCCTTTGCCGCCTTTCCCTCTTGCCCTCCCTCCTTCTCCTCGGTCTCTCTCCAGGTTCAGCCGGTGGTTTCCCGGAGCAGCCTCGCCACCATCCCTTGTGGGGTGAGCAGGGAGGAGGAGACAGGTCGCTCCCACAGCACCAAGAAGGGAGCCTTTTATGAGATCTTTAACCTGCCGGAGTCAGAGCGCCCTCTGGCTGGTGAGGGGATTTACTGCAGTATCAAATAAACCCATCGTGTACCTGTTTTCATTTAAGAATACCAAATATCCACAGTTCTAGTTGCATTTTGCACAATGCAGGTCTTTTAATAGTAGTAAATTAGAAATGCTTAAGCCCCCTCTGTTGTTGGAAGTTGGAAAAACATGTTTGAGAATAAGAAAAAATCTCTTGTTAGGATTTTTTAAATCACTTATCACTGCAAACAATGTTGACGCTGTTCTGTGCCTTGTGTTTTTAGTTTGTGAAAACGGCTGGAGGTGTTGCCTAATAAACAGAGACAGGAAGATGCCCACAGACTACATCAGGAACGGAATGCTTTACGTCACAGAGAAGTAAGTGTGGAGCATCTTTTTTATTATTAAATCTATAACTGGTAGAAAAAGGAAGTTACACCTAAAGGTGGAGCAAAGAAGAGAAACTGGTAACAGTTTAGGCCAGTGGGTTTGTGCTATTAAGAACCTGAAAAGAGTTAGAGCAAACCTCCCTCTCTGTCTCTGTGTCAGTCAGTTGACAATGGATATCTCATATATTTACAACTCTCCAACTTCTCAAATATGTAACTGACAGGAAGTCCATTTGGTTTATCGTCTGTTTAGCTTGCCTGCTCGTTTTTCCTCAAGACCCCTTTCAGTGAGCTCTTCTCTCTCTCCTTCTCTATGTCAGCTACCTGTGCTTTGAGAGCTCCAGCTCCAGATCCAACTCCTCCAAGAAGAATAAAGTTATCAAGCTGGTGGACATCACTGACATACAAAAGGTAATCACTCTAAATAGTGGACAGTTGTAATAAGGGGCAGGAAACACCTTTACTTTTTTCAATTGTATAATTCTGTAGAATTGAAACTAATAATAACCCTCTTGATTTTTGTTTGCACTTTATACTCCTCCCTAGTATAAAGTGCTGTCAGTCCTACCAGGAAGTGGGATGGGCATCTCTATAGCTACTCCTTCCACTCAGAAGGTACAGTATGGAGAGACTGCTGTGCAGGCCTTTGTTTCAAATTTAAATAAAATATATGGCAAGTTTGGGATTTAAACAGATATGCTTTATGTCACTTAGAAAAAGCTCATATTAACGACATGTCTTCTGCAGTTTCCTACTGTTACTTTATAGTAAAGACCCCCCTAGTCATAGCCTGGAAATCCAGACCCAAATCCGAACGCTTTAGGGTCTGGCATTGAGTAATGAAAGTCGCCCATCTTGAGGGGCGGTACCAAGAGTGTATTCAAAAATCTCACTGCACGCATTTGGATAACACTACGACCAATCACAGCAACACACAGGGTGACGCATCCAGAGCCTCATTCGCTTAGCTACCAGCGGAGCTAACTGGTAGATTAAACTGTCGTCATCTGTTTAGCTCGCCTCTGGCCCGCCTACCTCGGGTACATCGATGTGATTGGTGCAGCTCGGCTACATGGGTATAGTTAATGAGCAGCATAACTCTATGTCAGAGTCACTCGCTGAGCAAATTCCAATTGTGCTCTTGCGAGAACTCTGGATTTCCAGGGTACCCTAGGCATGCTTTAAAACATATTCTCCTTTGAATAATAATATTTCTATTTCACAAATTTGAAAGTCTCTAATTATGGATTGTTGTTCTCATCCGTGGGCATTTTATTAATTTGTAAATGCAAGTTTGTTAATAATTTACTTCACTTTAAGATAATGGCGCGATTTTAAAACAAAGTAATGTTTAGAATACAATTATTGCATTTATTAATATGGGTTTGTTTTTCTTGCCACCGGATTCCAGATTAAAAAACCTCAATGGGCAGAGCCTTGATAACTAAAATAGTATATGAGATGAAACGTACTGTTTTTTTCTATCATTTTTTTAATCATAATTTACAATGTCCATTGCTTTGAACCAATCTAGGCAGTAGGACTGAAGCTATCTATTATTACAATAATGGAGTTTTCTACCAATTTTTCCATCAATAGAAATACATAGTTTATAAATACATACATAAATAGTTTGCTTTAAAGTAAATAGCAATTGTAAATATACAAAAGAAAGGTTTAATTTTTAGAAAAAGCAACTATTCTATTGCTTATCTATCATACAATAACACTTTGGACAACCCCGGACGACTCTCACAGCCATATTTGAGAAACAGGCCATCAGGAAAAGTAAAGTCATTAATAAGCAGTACCATTACCTTCAGGGAGGAGATTCCATTTCCTTCCCCTTCAATCCAAATGAGCCACGTCCACCTTTGTTACAGCATCCATCAGACTGGTGAATAAACAATAACCCCCCCCCAATCGATCGATCCAGACTCTGAACTACTCTCCCTACCCACCCCTCCACTCCTACCCCCAGGGTTTTTAGTTTCTTTTAGTAATTTAGTATTTAGCCCTTATGTATTTTCTGGTGTGATTGATACTGACTATGTATTGGTGTAGGTGTATGTTTGAATGTGCCTGACCACCAATAAAGTTCCCTCACAGGATAAATAAAGTTCTTTTGATTTGATTTGATTTGAATATAAGCTTATATTTTAAGCACTGGCCGCATGGGCCATCCAGCCCATAAATTAGGTGGCCAAAGTACATTTTTGGTGGCCCAAATGTAAATCTTTTTGGCCTCCCTTCCCTTTCATGCCTCTGGCTCTTTACACTTGATATGCAACAAAGCTGTTTACTAAGCCCAGGTTAATGGGACTGAACAAAGCTAACAGCAGGGCTATTCAACTACACTGTTCAGGAGGACACACTCTCAGAAGGCGTGAAGTTTAGGGAGAATAAAGAATGCAGAAATCATTGGCATGTTCCGATGGCGTCATTCACGTGCATATCAAATAGCCCTGTGCAGGAGGCGCTGGTGAAGAGATGGGGGCTGGTTTGTCTTCACCAGCAGAAGTTTGCCATCAGCTTTGTTTTAGCTTCTTTTTTTTTTAAATTGTGTAAAACGCTGGGCAAGATATGCAGACGTTAATGTTACCTTGTGTTAGTTGTCCGCTCTGTGACTAGAGTTCACATCTGAACCAATTCTAGTCCCGATATTAAACTTGGTTCCCGGTACCCAACAATACTTTTTTTGGTACTTTCCCTCTGTAATTACAGTTGTAAAAATAATTTCAAACCTATTCACTTAGAACAGAATGTTATTTATTTACAATATTTTGTCCAGCTGGGAGGAGGCCCTGGGGAAGACCCAGGACTAGGTGGAGAGATTATAGCTCCAACCTGACCCCCAGTCGGAGCTGGTTAATGTGGCTCGGGAAAGGAAAGTTTGGGGTCCCCTGCTGGAGCTGCTCCCCCTGCGACCCAATACCAGATAAGCGGACGAAGATAGATGGAGCTATAAAACTGAAAATACAGCATCTCTGTTCTCTGCAAAGACAAACTAAATTACCTGATTTATGCAACGTTATCACAACGTCTCATGGCCATTTTTCACCGCAAAAAAGCTGCTTATCTACAACATCAGTCTTATCCACCGGTCTCTCGTCTGTACTACTGTAACTGACTGGGAAACCAAGGTTTTCCCAAACTTGCGATCTCAACGAGCCTGGCAGGTCCTCTAACTCTTTGCCACCACTTGCCATACTCGTCCTTAGTTCTGCTATCTCTGACTCACTAAAACTGCATACATAGGCGGAGCTTGGCTACATACGGCGTGCCAATCAGAGCTAAGGTGGGGCTACAGATTAGGTGTCCCTGAAGAACTAGCATATCCAACAGTAGTTCCACATGACAGTAGTTCCGCATTACATTAATTCATTTGCACGCAAGTTTTTTTTTATTTTTATACCGTGTATTATCTGTGTAAATTCATGCACTGAACCATGATGCCCGCACTGTTTTGGGTTCAATACAAATGCATGAACCCGTTCCGCCCCTAATTTACAGTCTATGGCCCACAGCGGCGTCAGCCCGTTGTGTGACAGTAATAATAGTTGTGCGAAAACACAGTATACAATGTTAGGTACATTTGAATTTTTGTAATGAAATTATTTGATGAATCGTTTCAGCCGTACTAGGCAGTAGCAGCCACAAATGGGAGCATGAGAGCACCATGCTGTTAATTAAATTTTTACATTTTTTCTTCTTGTTTTAATTGAGGTAATATGTGTGGCTACTCACTGCTCCGGACAGAATTCATCACCACTGGCCATATGACCTTTGACGTTGAACATTTTATGGTGTATTACTCAGAAAGATATTAGTCACTCTCATAGCCTACTTGTTTTATGATTTAGACTTACTGGTGCTTTATTGCATAACATCTTGCAAAGGTAGTGCACCAATATCACAACAGACATTAATTACCAAGCATTTCTGTTCCCTCCAGCCATTGGTGTTTGGCGCCATGATCCACAGAGACGAGGCTTTCGAGGCCATCTTTACCCAATACATGAAGATCTTGACCACCACCAAACCACCGGCCAGCACAGAGCTATAGGCAGCCTGTATCCCAGCAACAGACCACCATACTGGGGTTAAAGTCTGGGGCAGAGATTCTTCTGAGATTCATCTGGACTGGAAGATACTTTTTAAAAAAACCACCACACTGCTCTGCATAAGCCTCCTCCTCCTCTTGTGATGGGCATCAGCTTCCTCATCGAAAGTCATCGGCCACCTTTGATTGGTAGATTTCCTGTTTAGGCCAAGTTTAAGGGGACATGTGGGTGTGTTGGCTAAATGTAGTTGAGATTTACTTACATCACACACTATTTGTGGGTGTTGGATAATGAACAAAATCCGCTTACTGGTTCTGACGAGGAGTGAGAATCTGTTTGGTTTTTATCAATCAGCAGAAGGCTGGCGAGGGAGCTGGTCCTCCTCTCCCACCTGACTGACTGACTGGTCTGACTGGTTTTCTGACGTACTTGTTTCTGTGTTTGCATGTGTGTGTGTGAGTGTGTGGGTGGGTGTGGGTGGGTGCGTGAGCCGAAATGATGGTCTTAAATAATGTCAAGTGGCTCTATTTTTGACTTTTTTGTCAACCAGTGGAGGGACTTCAACTTTGGTGGGAAGATTTCAAGAAGTGCTCAGCCTGGCTGTCAAATGTATATCATAAAACAACTATGTAGATGATAAACAAGAGGTTCTTTAAACTGCCAGACATCTGTAGGAACAATTATGTAAATTTTAACTTCATAAATCAGTGCAAAAACAACCTTTGGAGCGTAAATACTTAGACTTTTAACTGACTGATCGGTGTCTTGTGGCATAGCCCAACAAAATTATAAATGAGTGTATATGTGAGTGATCATATTTGTTTTTTTAATGTGAAAATGTCAGATCACCATTTGACCGACACAGAGCCTTTCTGTTAGTTTACATTGCTGCTGTCTAATTTCTTGAGTTTACCTCTTCTTTATAGACACATTTGAGCAGTGACGCTATGCTTTAGTCGTCTTTGTCAACCTAATGTACGCTGTGAGCATCTTCTTCGTAAGTGTTTGTAAGTGTGTATGTGAAACGTGTAGTGATTTTCTTTTCTTCAAAAATGCCTTTCTTTTGAAAAATGTCTCTTTGTAACAAACAGCCTTTGGGATGAGTAAGTGGTGGTCAAGGGGCTGCTGATTGCGTCATAGACGAGAGCACAACCACTGTTAGATGGTTCAAACACTGACTGCCATTTAGAGCCACGACACAGCGGAGAACATAGCCTCCCATGTCTAAAGCTTCTTTTTTTCAAGGCAAAATCTGTATATAGAGATTGTCTTTTCTTCCATCAGTGGTATTCTCCCTGCACTTTATTAGAGCGTTAACTGGAATTTCTGACATTCACGTTGCAGACTAGACTTTAAAATGCTCACTACTTTGGCTGGATTCCATGGTCAGTGTTAGCAAATAGTCTCAAAGCTACCACTTATGTCCTATGGTATTTCTCTCTCGTCTGACTACGCGAGTCAGCGTAGATCACGTCCTGCTGGTCTCAGTGCAGCACAAATGCGATCTTAGCACTTTGTATTAACACCAGATTGATGTCGGCCACAGCGAGCTAGACAATCTTTAGACTGACCATAAAGGAAGAAGGTACTTTGACTGGAAAATGAAACCATTGATTACTTTCCACAAAGGCCCCCATACATTAAAGTGTTGTTGTTGAATTGTAAATCTAAACCAAGGCCAGTGCAGAAATATCCATTAAACATCTCATTCTGATTGGGTGATCTTGCTTGCATAAATGTGCAGCCTTTCAGGCTGTTTGAGGTCACATAAGCAGTTACATAAAATCGGAAAACCAGGATTATGAGCTATACAAACATGCCTAATTACTCCCTTTTTGTTTGCTTAATTTTTCACGTATCTGTAATGCCACAGTGAGTAGAGATCGATATTTGCGTGCTCTTCCACTTGTTCCAGATCATCCAAATGTAATCTTTTGTAAAACCGCAGACTGAACAGAATACTTCAACGTCACTTTATTTTAAAGACACCGTTCACAAGTATAAAGCCGGTCTTTACTCTTGCAGAATGGTTTGATACGCTGAAATATGATGCCAAACTACATCAGACACTTTGCCGTGTTTTGTGAGAGGAATGGAGATAGGATCTGGGACTGGAGGTCATGATTTTGCTTCAGATTTTAGTACGAGAAACAGAGTAGCTATTCCTCCTTACCAATGCCTATTTATTGTACGCCCAGCAGCACAAGCTTTAGTTTCTAATGTGTTAATCTTACAGAACACTGTTAAAAAGGGAGACCTTGACATTTATATTTCCTTTTATTCTGGTCATTTGTACACACTTGACACTTTTTCTATAGTGTAAGATACTAAATCAGGCCTGTGTCACTGCTCCTCAAGAGATCCAAATTATTTTCTCTTAGCTGCCCTTTAGACTTAAAATGTCAAGGTTTCTTTCAAAATCTATACAAGTCCTCTTATCATCATTACCAATTACAATCAACTGAGCTGGATATGAAGTTGCCAGTGAAGCAATGGACCAGTTCAAAGAACCACTTTATTATATGTTAGTTCAAACTACTGTAATTAAGGATGGAGATTATACTTTGACATCCATTTGTGTGATTTGGCCTGTTGTTCAATCGGCTGCCTTCCCAGAAATGGATTTTCTATTTTTGTTTTGGAATAAATTGGATCCATTGAAAGGGGTAAACCTGTGGGATGTTAGAGCAGGTGAAAATTAACGCTGTCTCAGTGTGTGATTTGATGGCTCGTTGTAGTCCTTAAAGCTTTTACCTGAAGCCTTTTGTAATCTGTAAACTCTGAAAACCAGCTCTGTGGGGGGTCTGGGAGACCCTAACAAGGCTGCACTCAGAGAAAGCACAGAATGTATCATGTTCTAAATGTCTCGATGATTCTTTTGCCAAATCTCTGATTTTCTGTCTGCCATATTCTGCCTACACTTCATGTTTACGGAAGGTTGTAACATTGTTTTGATGTTTTTCTTATTTCTTAACCCAGTTTGAATTCCTTTGACTCCGGAGTTATGAAGACTGGACTGCTGTTCTTGAATTAATGTCTCAGATCTCATTGGCTCTACATGACTATTTCTGCTCACCTTTAACCAATAGAAAACTCAAATCACGGTGACAACAAGAGCAGTATTTTAAACCTCATACAGCGTGTACATTGTCATATCCAACATCACGGTGTAGTGGAAGTTGCAGTAAAACACGTACGGAGCAGAGATGGTCATGGTGGACTGAAACGGCAACATCAGTGTTTTTGACATCTAGTTTGTCTATTGTGACTTGAGGCAGAAATTAAAAAAGTTGGATTCACATTGTTTGAAAAAAAAAGAAATTTAATGTGAGCACTCGTACAATTGTGAGGAACTTTTGAGAAAAGCATGCCGCAAATGTTAAAGGAATGGTGCGGCGTCTTGGGAAATTGGATGAGAAGTTTAACACCACTCTCATGTTTGTGCTCTAAATATGAAGCTAATACCAGCAGCTTAGCTAAGCTTTGGACATAGCCAAGCTAGCTGTTTCCAGTCTTTAAGCTGCTGGCTATTAGATATTTATCTAAATATATAAAATTATCAATCACAAGTGTCTAAAAATGTTGACACCTTTCTAAACACATTTATTTTTATTTATTTGATTAGGACAATGCCCATTAATGAACATTTCTGTAAATGCGCCAG
>NC_045755.1:5668104-5668223 GCF_008692095.1 Etheostoma spectabile
TTGGCTAGTTTTCAACTGCAGTCCTACCTAGCATGCATGTCTTTATGGTGGGAAGAAACCGGAGTACCCGGAGGAAACCCACACAAACACAGGGAGAACATACAAACTCCACACAGAAA
>NC_045755.1:5668233-5687154 GCF_008692095.1 Etheostoma spectabile
CGGAACGACCTGGATTCGAACCAAGAACCTTCTTGCTGTGAGGCAGAATTGCTAACCACTGTTAAACCTACAATGGGAAATGGTGTTTGATAAAGGCCACTGAAAACAGAAATATTCAATAAAGAATACTATTAGATATTACTGTCTTCATCTAGACATATGGTACTGTGGATTTAGTTATTAGTATTACAACAAACCTTTGATGTTCAGCAGTGTTTCAGTCTGTCTGCAGTTCAGTAGGGCCGTAGCTAGGGTTGGGCATTGTGTTGATTTTAACAATCCTGATTCCGATTCTTCCTTCCGATTCCGGTTCTTATCGCATACGATTCGTCGAGGGATGGAGTTGAAATAGGTCACATGCTCTTTTCAGCTACAGGATATTTTTGATTCGATGGTGATTCACAGTTTACAGGACTTTTTCAACGTATAATAAAGCCAAGCTTTAGAGCTGCATGGCTGCAACACAACAAGCAAACGCTGGAAGAACAGTGGCTGCTACGTAAACCAATACTTGCGCGTGTTTACAAAAAATCGATGATTGTATTGGAAACTATTCCAATTAAACGATTCAAGGTTGGAACCGGTTCTCGATGCCTAATCCTAGCGGTAGGTTTGGAGAGCAACCTGTTTCATTCAGTTCAGTACAGAATGAGGCCTGTACAAGAGCTCCTATACAGCTAACTGCTCAGCAGCCAAATATTCAGACCATATAAACTTGACACTACTGGAAAGCTTATTGACATATTTCCCAAAATGCTGAAATATTCCTTTAATATTGTGAGCATTAAGCTGCACATAATGACACTGTGTACCTCGCTACTGGCAAATAATACAGAACAGTTTGAGGATGTAACTGCCGTTATACGTGACGGACAGCTGGTCAAAAACAGTGGTGTTGTCCTCTCAAGGTTCCCCTGCGTTTAAGCTGGTGTCCTCGCTGTAGTATCACATCTGTAGCTCCTCCCAACAGTGTAATTGTTGATTTAAGGGTTTTTTCAAAAGCATTTTCAACATCCACGTGAGTGTACAGCCCTCACTGTACAAGAGACAAATCAATTGTCTAATCTGACATGGCGGGAGAAATGTAAAGGTTAAATAAAAAAAGAATCTCAAGGATTCAGTCCTGTTTTAAGATCAGTCAGACTTGGTTCAGTCAGTGCATTGCTAAATAAAGTCCAAGTGTTACTGGGGTAAACACTGCAGTCATTACAAGTAATTAATTTGTCAGCTGTGACAGTCGGCTTCCTCTATTTACTTTCTCCTTTTCTTTGTCAAAGAGGTATTTGTATTCAAATGATTGAAATGTACAGTGAAGAAAACAAAAACCACTGAGTTTTTAAAAGACATGTCTATTGTAAAGGATAATGTGATGTACATTTTTTTTAATTTAAGTAAATGAATTTAAGGTATTTTGCCCCTGTGTTCACGTCTTCTTTTGTTCAGACAGTGGGACAAACACAGAAGGGAATTTTGGACTCCAAACTGCAGCGCCTCTTCACGGCCACATGAGGTCACTATGAGACCTTGTGTGTCGAGACCATTCGGACGGGAGACTTCTCTTTTTGCTTCCCCTCTGCCACGTGGAGGTCAAAAAAGTTAGGGATATCTGCTCAAGGACATTTCAGTACTTTATTCTCTATGTAGGATTGTGTTATTAAAACCCCTCAATCATTTGGGAAGAATTTACTGTCTTTTAGACAACATAGTGAGCTGTGTTTTCTATATGAAGAAGATCATAAAGATATTGGTATCATATAAAACCAGACGATCTAAGGAATCCATTAGTACCAACCGTGTCATGCTAGTCTATTGGGAGCATGTTGTTAAGGGAAAATGTGGCATGGCCATTTTCAATGAGAATCAGGAATAACTTTATTGATCCCTGAAAGGAAGTTCTGTAAAAAGGGGTCCCCTTGACCTCCCACCTCCAGATATCTGAATGAAAATAGATTCTATGGGTACCCACAAGTCTCCTGTTTAGAGACGCGCATGACGATTACGTACGATAATCCCATGCAGTTTTTTTCTTGGCAGCTATCATGTCATTTTCTCCAAACGATTCACAGATTTTTAGCCATTCAATTTTCAAAAATTAAAAAAATAGTGCAAATAGCTGCTGTAAATGGAAAAATGACGCAGATGAGAAAATTCATAGAATCTGATATTTTTCGATCTACAGTACTTTGGGCCACAATTTGTGTGGATATGTGGATATAAGTGTAGCAAATAGTGTCTCGATTGTTTCTGAGCTATAGAAAGGGAGAAAAAAAACCTCTTAAATGACAAATGCAACTGTTAAAATGCAGTTGAGTACTTGGTGAAATGGCTTCCTTTTACAAGTTCATCCAGTGCAATTTAACCTAAATAGCACACTCTCAGTTCTGATTTCAGGTAGTGGTTCCCTTTGTGTAGCGGTGGATATGACGCCCTTATAGCCGATTCAAGCTGTGGAACTATTCATCTGTCTGAGAGCCCTGATTGCGAGGTAACATGACGCACACTAATATTTCTGTGCAGGTAGACGATATGGTTGCATCTTATAAAAAAAAAAAAACGGGAAATTTGAGAAGTTTACTGTACTTCTATAGTCTATACACAGAAACAGCAAAGCAGTAATAATAAAATGTTTCCAAAAAAAAAGAATTGTTACATGGAATGTTTTACGTGGAATAGTATTATCAATTGTAAGTTGAAATGTTTAAATTCAAGGAATCTATTTGATTAGACGTAGATCTTAAGGATTCAAATAAGAGTTAATAACATGACTGAGGCTATTTGCATTGTCTTTTCATCGCGTTTTCCCCCATTTCCATTGCAGTTTGGTTGTAAATGAGTCACCAGTCAATGCGGTCAGTCAGCACACTGGGAGGTGACATTTTAAGATGCTTCAGTGACATTTTGATTGAGGTGTGTTCAAGATAATATTGTTTAGCTTCACAAAAATACCTTACAGAGACTAAACGTCTGGAAGTCTGCCTAGTACAGCACCAACACCAAGCTGAGACTGTACCAGAGCGGTGTCCTGTCTACCCTGCTATACGGCTCTGAGTGCTCCACAAACTGTCCACCTTCCACACCAAAAGCCACCGTATAATAAAGAGAATATTCTGTCTCAACAACATCTCCAATTAACTTCTACTCAGCCAGTGTTAACATGACAACATGGCTACCATCATTAAGAAGGCAATGGAAATTGATTGGACATGTACAGAAATACGTAGAGAGCAAGAAAACATCCCGCATGCTGCCCATCACTGGACACCAGATGGCTAACGTAAAAAGGGGCCGACACAAGAATACCTGGTGCAGGACGGTGGTGGTTAGAGCTGAAGACCCTACATCACACCTGGGGCTCAATAAAGACACTGGCCCAAAACAGACAAGAGATGAAATCCTTTATTGTTGCCCTACTTGCCAACAGGAGTAATGGGCACCAAGTAGTAAGTAACTAAATCAACCCTGGCTCATACACAAGAAACGCAACATTTCCCACAGACAATCGGTCAAAGCTCAAACACATACTGTTCCTGAACCCAAAGGTTTTTTTTCATTGAAACCACATTGACTGATCTGTGTTGACTTGTAAATGTAATGCATTTCCTCTGGAACACACAGAAGCTCTCACTTTTTTTTTCTCTTTGTTGATGAATGCTTTATTTCAAGACAAATCGAGAGAGGGAATGTCACAAACTTTCATAAAGTTAAAGGGAGTGTGAAGAGACACTCTGTAAATGACACCTCAGAGGATTCTGTCCAGCCCACCGCTTTGCTTGATTGATTCAGTGTATTTTTAGTCAACCCAAAGGAGACCTCGCCAACGGTGGCACCATTTACCATTCGTATGCCATGACAAACTGGTGACACAGTTTGACATGTAAGCTCTGTCTCCTTGTCCATGTCCGTATGTGTGTTATGTGAACACATTTAAGACCTTTTCCTATTGGTACGGTATCTGCATACTTCCCCTGTGGCATGAAGCAGCACCGTGTTGAAAAAGTAATTAAGCTTAAGCTGCTTAACTTGACCAAGGACTTGCTCAGCATATAGAACAGCAACATATCCAACCAAAATCAGTATTTTTGTTTTGAAAGATTATTTTATGTGACTTGTATGGCCTTTATTGGCCGGACAGCTTGAAGACAGGAAAGTGGGGGAAGGGGGGCGGACACTATTGGGTAAACTAGAGGTCGCCCCGAAGCAAAATAAATTTGTGGCGATAATGAGAAGTGTTCAATTTGGCAATAGCAAACTGTCTTGACAGCGTTGACCTTAAAGAGAAGAATAGTTAGAAACAGGGACTACATAATGGAAGAAGCTATCATATTAGCTGTGTGTGTCAAACTATCCTAATCCAAATATATGTAACCTTGTTTTGGACTGCAAACTGAGCAGGGTTTCTAGTTGCACTAGTTTTTATGAAGACAAGATGAATGTTGCTGGAACACTTTCTGGCGTGACGTCCTATTTTTCAATTTAATTCAAGTGGGTTTTATTGGCATGAAGGTTTCAATAACAATGTTAGCAAAGCATCAAAATAGATTTTAAATATTTGTGCAGAACACAATACACACTATAATAGGATTGAATTTAATTTATGTTGCTGTAGGTAGGATTGTGAAGATCTTGGACAAAAAAATTTGAACATTGAAAACTTCTCAGTCCCTCCCCCTTTTCTGCTTAAGCCCAAAACGGTCTCCTAAGCACACCCACCCACCCACCCACCCACCCACACCCACACCCCACACACACAACACACACACACACACACACACACACCCACACATACAGGCTAGGTAGCGCCAGAGGAGCCAGAGTTTTTTTTTTTTAATTACCCTACTTCATGTAGTTCTACTGGAACATAGGGTCAGTTTCAGCAAATATGACAGGAAGTCTTACCTACTGCTTTAATTATATATACAGTATATTTTGTGTGTGTGTGTGTGTGTGTGTGTCATTCACTGTCCCTTAGGGTGTGGCATGTTTGTACATATTGGGCAGCAACATATGCCCTGTCTCCTCCCAGGATCATTTTTAATTTTGAAAGGTCCTTCGGCTCCTTGAAATCTTGGATTACAGAGTTGAATTTGTTAAAGTAAATGTTATTGTGTCATTGAATGCGTTACATTTTAGGAGAAAGTGCATCTCTGTCTCAACCTCACCTGTCGAACAGTGACCACATGTTGCATTTTCTTTTGGTTGCCACGACTTTTTGCCAGTTTGGGGTCACTGAGCCTGTACTTAGTTAAGATCTGTCTCTGTCTTCTATTTCTGACAGTAGACAGATATTGGGTCATTATTTATTTATAATCTCTTTTTTAGGACTAGATGGCATTCTAGTCTACTTTGGCTTTTTGTTTCTTCTTTTCAATGTTCCATATGTGTCTTCACATTGTGTTATAATTAGTTTTACTCTGGTAGGTGATTGGAGATGTTGGAGTTGTTGTGCAGCACTCAGACTGTCTGAGAGGGGGCAGTTATTATTATTATTATTATTATTATTATTATTATTATTATTATTACTATTATTATTGTTATTATACTGTCTTGTAGTACTTTACAAAAAAAGGACATCTCTCATATAGGAGCCGTCTCTCATCAATTACTGAAAGGAGCCAGGCTGACAGGTGTTTCCACTTATCTGGCCTAATTAGACGTGTTCTCAGGATTGTGAGGGAGCATACAGACTGTACTCTCTTGTTCCATTTGGACTCGCTCTTCTTAAGGTAGGACAAGCTTAATCCTTTGTATTTCTTATGTAAAAGGTTTTGTATTTTTTTACTGTGCGGTGATGGCGCAGTGGATATGACACATACACTATGTCCCTGAACAAGACACTTAACTTAACCCTTGTGTTGTCTTCCCGTCAAAATTGAAAATCAACACTTTTGATGCTTTTTTTCCCCAATGTTTGTCACTTTTTTTGACGTTTTCAACACTACTTAACACTAACTTATTATTAACTTTAGTTTTACAGTTATTTTTGGAATTTATGGTCAATAAACCTAACTTTTAGGAAATCATACCTGATGTTTGAGTTAGAAAAGCAGGATTTAGGAATCATTTAAACTAAATTTAAAGGAATGGATGTTGATGGCTAATCACAGACTGGAATATGTCAACTTTTACTCAATACTATTTCAAAACCACTTCATTTGTTTTCTCAAATGCTATAAAATTGAATAAGACACCCCAAAATGAATGCAAATGTGGAGATTTGTCCTTGCCAACAAGTGTTGTGTGGAATCAATCATGTTATTTTGGGTAATTAAAAAGAACATTGATATAGGAAAACGGGTCAATTTGACCCGAAGACAACATGAGGGTTAAGTTGCTCCAGAGGCCTCTGACATATGTAAAAATGTAAGTAGCTTTGGATAAAAGCGTCGGCTAAATGACATGTAATGTAATGTACTTCTAATATTAAAAGACAAAAAGAACAATGGAGCTCAAATTACATCACACACACAGAGGGAGTGCGACTTCATTCTCTGCTAAGGACCTAATGACTTCCATTAATATTGAGTACAGCCCCCTAAGTATGTGAGTTTGAGGATTTCACTTAGTTTCCAACTTAGCTGTACTCACCGTGCATTCATGGGCATCACAAAAATGTTGTTCCCAGTGAAAACACCATAATTTACATCACTTCATGTGGGAATCTGGCGCGTTGTTGACCACTGACGTACAGAAATACGGCCAAGGATTGTTTGAATGTGTTTAATGGTTCGAAACTTTTCCTAAATATAGAAAATTCACACATGCATGTCAAATATTTTTTCAAACGTCCACAATGTGTTATCGATTTAGGTTGCAATCGTCCATTTGCTTCAACAGAGGAACTTAAATTAGTCATAAAAGTTATGTGCCAGTAACAAGTAAACAATTCAAGTCAAGTAGGCCTGTGTTTTGAAGTTCTTGCACAAAATGTACATTTCTGATGACACACAGCAGGAGAAACACTCTGGGGAATGTTTGTGTGTGTAAAGGGGACAGCTACTTGCGTGTGCGTATGTGTGTTGGAGAGGACAGTTATTTGGCTGCCCGGCCATCAGTCATTAGTTAAATGTTGAAATGATGCTTTCCTCTAAAGGATAGCAGGCCATTCTGGTCACAGCTCTGCCTTCTACAGCTGTCAGCACCCAGCATGATGACTCCCATACACACTTGTCTCTCTCTCTTAGCATGATACATCTGCTTGTCTTACCAAACCTCGCACCATGGATGTTAATGACAATTATTATTATTATTATGTGTACCCACATAAAACCAAGTTCATACAGTGCATGTAATAAGGATTACTGAAGAGCAACGCAGAAACCAGAATATCCAATGATTGTCTTTTGGTCAACACAATGCACAGCATTATTAATGCAGCAATTTCAGCTGCCTGGACTTCTCTCCCTCATATCATTTTCATCTTTCCTTCTCACACATCGCAACATATCGACTCTTAAATTTCATCTGAATCAGAACTCCAATCAACGTTTAGTGAGCACAAAGTTCAATAATGCTCTCGTAATTGGATTCTCTCCAAAACCAGCTCCAAGGAATGGCAGCAACAGCTCTTTGTCTTCGTGGATGATATGTCCCTTATGCAGATCCGATGTCGGCTTTACCCTCCCAGTGAACTTTTAGCTTGTTCCATGATGTAGACTACAAAGCTACATCGAGAGTGTAGTACGCCCACGCTGAGAGGAGGCAGCTATTGTTGTCTGCAGGGCCACATTGTCTGCTTATTCACAAAACACACCACACACTGTTTTAACTTCGGCCAAATGAGGCTTTTCCAGCTGGGTAGGCCCTTCCAGAGAGCATGAGAGACAAACACACCAGCCATAGAAAAACTATAAAAGCCTCTGGCTGGTGATAATGGCTAATGGAAGCATTGTCCATAACTATAGGTAATTAGAAATTAGTCAGCCAATTTTTCTCAGTATGACTGAGATCATAAGGAAAAGAAAAGTACACTAACCCCCTATACGGATGTTACGCCTGTCAAGGGAAGTACTTAGTGATTTTTGAAGAAAGACAGCCTTCTTGTTTCTAGCCGACAAATGTGGATTTCTTTTTTCTTTCTTTCATTTCATTTATAATACAGGAAAGGATTAAAAGTAACATTAAGCTACAGCTTAAACAGGCCTCACTCAGTTCCTGTTCTGCAGAAACATAGAACACAGTTACGGCACATGAAGACAGAAACACTTGTTCGGGACATTAGCATGGGCTAGACAGCGAGACAACTAAAAACAAGAATACAGACAAGGCAACAAGACTTGGACAATACATGAACAATCAATAAGTGCAAGTATAACTGTTGAGAAGTAACCATTTGTATGCCCTTTTAGCTGTAACTAGCTTTCGTAAGTTAATGCTAAAGCTAAAACTTTGTGACTTAATTTAATGTTACCAGAAACCCCACAAAATACCCTAGTTAGCTAACAACATGCTCCTTGCCTACTGCTGGGTTACTGCTATAGGTAGAAAGCTAGTTAGCCTGGCATTGTTGCTTCTAACGTTGGAGCACATAAACACCACGTTAAATCCATTCTTTACATATGTGCTCTTCTGTTTTTTTTGTTATGGAAAGATGATTCAAAAATTTAAGAAAAAACTGCAAATATCCTGCTTCAACATGGGGAACTCAAAAGCTTGATTTACCTGCTGTGCATGGCTACTAAGCCATGCATCGGACAATTCCTCTAAATATCTACTACTACTATAAATGCTTACGCAACACTAAAGTAAACTTGTCAGAACATTGCCTCCATTTACCAAACAATCAGTGCCAGATTTATAGATTTTCCTGGAATCGCACAAGAAAATTATCTGGAAATCACAGACTCGTAAAAAGAAAGCAATTTTATTTCCTAACTTGAAGGCCAAAGCCCTCTCCATGCTGAAGAAACACTACATCCTGATATAAATAATAAAAACATTTGAATCTGCATGAACAATGTGTAAGTAAACAAACTCCCCTAACCCAGTTTTGCAAAAAAAAAATTCCCAAAAGAATACCAAAACTACCTCAGAGTCTTCAGTTGTAGCTACAGCCATGCCATTGCTTTTTTTTTTTTTTTTTTTTTTTAACATGTCAAGAATATTATGTGTTGCACAAGAATAATTCATCCAAATGATGCAATTTTCGGTGTGGGAAGTGGGGTTCAAACTTATTTTTGACCCTCCACATGGTTATAAATGTTTATTTGTACCTTCCCTTTGACCTAGAAAAAACACTTTAATACTCTTCCCCCCAATATCTGAAAATAATATAACAGTACTGGTTCAACCTGATTCACCAACAATGACAAAAAGGGTGAAATTCATTAATTAATCTGCAGGGGGGAAATGAAATGAAGTACAAGTCTAGGTTGAGACATGAAAAGAACCTTCCCTGCTGTAAGACTACCCTGATTTCAACATGAAAACAATAGATGATCCTCCTCCTTTTCTGAACCCCTCGCTCCCTACTAATTTTCATACAGTCCCTAAAAATAGAAACACTAACATTAGCCTGTGAAGATTAACCACAAGTGCAGAATATGTGTGATAAAACATCCTAAAAATGTGAAATTAATATATATGTGTCAGTAGAACATGTCGTAAGATATTAAAATATGCAATATAAATTAGGTGGACCCATAATAAATGAGAGGCACTTGAGCTGCTTAATGTCCATAAACCATATCTCTGTGATATATTGAAGATAAGTAATTATTTTAATGAGGTCATTAATAAGGCTAATTTGCATTCATTAGCAAATAATTCCATGTCAGCATACTCTTCTCCACATAATGGCCAGTATGAATGGGAGCTCTGCATCTTAACTCATTAAGGAGTTACAGTAGTTTCGAGAAAATCGTTTTTTCTCCTCATTAATATCTAAATTTATCCAGCGAGGTGTTTTCAAAGTCTAACCAGATCATCGACTTTGCGGGGCACGTAGTGCAGCTTTATGATATAGTATTGTTTCAGTCGAGTTCCTATAAACATAGACACATCATGAAGAGGCAGCTTATTATGATATATGTAACAAGGGGAGAGATAAATGTGGCTTCACCAGAAAATCCGCACTTTGTCGTTTGCGTCCTCCTTGCACTCATTTTAGGCTTGCAGAATGTGTATGTAATATGTGTGTATCCATTTTGATAAACTGATTTCATATCCCTCCAGTACTCCTGCTTCCCATCCTCATTGCCTGCAGCACTGGGATGCTAAAAGTCACTCAGGGGTCGGCAGACTTATTCTTATTCACGCGCCGCTCCGTTTGTTGGGAACGGGGAGTTTTGACGTACAGGGGTGCCAGCTTGGTTCACGGGAACATTTGACATGCCGGTGCCAATTAGGTCCAAAACCTTCCCTCAGGACACACACACACACACACACACACACACACACACACACATACACACACAAGCACACGCACGCACATAAATACTCGCGACCTTCCCCGAGGCCTCCAGCTGTTTGCTGTACAATTGAAAACTATGAAGGTGGAGAAGGGAAAGTCAGTGTGCGGTGCTGCTACCTGGGGCCCTAATGTAGCTTATTTGATATACGATTGTGGTTTTACAATTACGGTTTATGCTGCAAATTGCATTTTAAAAAGGATGAAATGTAAGTCGAGCTCACGCTGTTGTCTCACACAATCAACCCCTAATACTTGAACTAGTTATGCAATGGTTTGTCTGCACTTTTGAGTTCTTGCTGCGACCCGTCTCTGAATTCGCTTTAATGAGCCACTTTGGTTTGCTCTGCTCGGCTGTTATGTTAAACGGTCTTTGGCTTTTGTCTGGTAAATCTGGTTCCACATTCATCTGGCTGTGCTATCCTCACACATTATGTAACTATGCAACATTTTCTCCATACTTTTAATGTGGCGGGATTTTCTATTTTTATGTGCATGTGGACTTTAGTCCCATTTCTTTGGCATAGGCATATTCAAAGATTGTTATTACTTGACCTGACTACATTTTATATTGTTCATTCATTAACTTTAAAAGAAGGTATAACAGTTTTATTTTTGTAAATTAAAAACTTAATCCATAAGCAATACAATGCACCTTGCACTCTAGCTTATGGTTACTAATGTTACGTGTTAGCAAACATCTGGAGAACTTTAGTTATTGCTTTGGAACAGACATATAGTTTGCTGACTTATAACTATTTTTTTCTTGAACATTTCTTCTTATACTATGTTTTCGCATTTCACAAATCCACATTTCAATGGTTTTACCACAAAAGTAAAGCAAGAAGTAAACACACTGGTGGTGCCCAGTTCATTTTAACATGCCAAATACACCAAAAATGTTGTTCAGGCTTTTGCATTCTTGGGTCCATAGAGCATTCTTATGAGGATCTTTGACTTACTGAGCCGGCTTCCCTGCATTTTCCCCACGCTTTTCAAGACTTTGTCTGTTTTTATTGGACCTAGCGTTGCAAATTCAAATAATAAAATGTGTCATTTTTGGATGTTTCTGATGCTCGGAAAAATGTAATCATCATATTACAGCCAGTTAAGTGGCTAATCCTCGTAGACCGCCCTTTATACCTCAACTGTTTAATTTATATTTAAGTCTTAAAGTTGCGCATAATTAAGGGTGTGTCTCTTTGAGTGACAGGTGGCACAGCATGTGGGCATAGACTGTAGGCTTCATTCGGGCTTCCTCAGCTCCATCCACGTCCTACCTATTTCCCCATTTTAGATTAACCAACATCAGGTGTCACTCCCCGAGCTTGCTCAGATTCAAAAGGTTCACGGCATAACGTGTCATAGTGAAATTTGTGAAATCCATGAAATAATAAGCTTTTCTCGTTACAAACAATAACATAGGATGAAAATCATTTCAAAAACGTTTTAGCTAACTTAGATTTCCCTCACAATTTTGCTTTCTTTGTGTTGTAATTTTAAACTCTGCAGGGTAAATCCAAACACCTAGCTAGACTATCTGTCCAATCTGAGTTTTCTGTTGCACGACTACCACACGTGTTCCACCAAAACAAGTTCCTTGTCGAGGCTGTTTTGCAGAGGCACCGGTGCTCTGTCCGCAAATGATGCTCTACCGGACATATCCGAGGCGTTTTGAAGCATTTCAAGGAAACCTTCAAATGTTTTCACAACATTTGCGTCAATGCAGCCAAGGTGTCAAACTACTGAACTCAACAAACCGCCACTCTAGCCCTCCTCTCACAGTTTTTCTCCCTCTGCTGTTCAAATGAGCTCAACCTGACTCAACCTGCTGCACCCCACTGAGGGGGCCACTCATGAATATTTGAACAGAAGTTTGCTCATTGCACAATAAACTGTTTTCCCCATTGCTCAAAGCCACATACATGCAGGCACTCATGCATGAAGTTGAGTGAGTACACACACATATGAACACACACACACACACATACATACACACACACACACACACACACATATTTTGTCCTTACTGCACTGTAAGTATAGGTACATAATTATCGTCACACTTTCATTTATACACACATTCAACACACTGCGATTTGATGACTTTTGATGCTAATGAGCTGTTGTGATGTTTACCCGACACGCATGGTGGGTGTCGCATGGGGGCTGCCGCCGCCTGTTTTTAATGATGTTTATTTGGCACACGTCTGAGGAGTGAAAGGGCGGATGGTGTCTGTGTGACTGACTGGCAGATGTTTAAGACGAGGGAGGGAACGCATCAAGCAGATAACTCCCGCAGATAACCGAACAGTGTCACGACCCAGCGTTCCGCGAATGACTGTAACACGACCGGGTCTTTGTATCTTTGCTGTTTGCATTTAGAAATGGCATGTTCTAATTTTTATTCTCTAATCTCGTTGACTGTTGAAGCATGTTTGCCTCCCCGGAACTGAGACAAATTTGTTGGGCCATCAAAGGACGGGGCTTCAGCTCGCATTAATGTTTCGGTGAGCTGAGCGTTGAAAAGAAAAAACAACACTAAAGATAACTAGCAGCCGGGTTTTTTTTAGACATTAATAAATCTGTTTGATGAATAAGAAAGTAGTCGTGATTCAATAGAAGATTTTGGAAAGGAGAATGGACCGTCCTGAGTGCTAGTTACCCGTGCGTCCTTGGCAAAGATAAGGGCCAGTATTTTATTTTGAAAGGGTTCCACTGGTGTTCATCTAACATGTGTCTGTGTACGATCTACGTAACACATAGGCCTAAATCTTCAATACCTGCCAATAAGTGGCCCAGCTGTTTGAACTGGATTCATATCTAACTACTTCATCAAGTGTTTGGTAAAATTCAAAGTTATGTATGGGTAGGTCTCCCTTTTTTTGGAGGAATTGGTTGCAAAAGGGAATTGTCACACTGGGGGATTTGTATCTTGTTGGCATATTGAAATCCTTTGAGGATGTGGTACAGCGATTTGGAATCCCTAGGTCTCAGTTTTTAATTTTTTAAAGATATTTGCAACTTTGCCATCTGTTAGTGGGGAGTTTGGGATTCAGTGCTTCAGCCCCAAAGGCACCAGACTGTTTAGTTAAGGTGCTGTTGAAATTTGGAAAAGGCCATGAGGCTTCTGGGTATAATTCTATGCTTATGCAGAACCTAGGGGACAACACATGGGAAAGGAATCTGAGTATTACATTGGATGATGAGGAGTGGGACAGAATCTGCAGGAGTTTTAAAACTATGTCAAGCGATGTGAGATTGTGCCTCATTCAATTCAAGATCATGCATCGCTTCTATTGGACTCCCTCCAGATTGTTAGAATTGGTCTAAAAGACAAATTGTTGGAAATGTAAGACGGAGGACAGCCAATTACTTCATGCCCTATGCTCCTGTGATAAGGTCCGGGAATTTTTGACCAGGATTCATGCTAACCTATGTCGTGTATACTAGAGACACAAATCTACTGTTATCTAGGGAAAATAACAACAGTAACAAAGGCAACAATTTGCCCAATGCAGCAAAAAAATACATAATGTCAACGAAAGGAGTTAGCGTTACCGGGAGGTCATATAATTGCAATAAATATTTTGCTCAGACAAAAAAAATCATTAATTTACAATAAGGGAATACATCACAGATGCATTGTTGCATTTAACTTAGTACTTATTACTGTAATTTCATTGCTACTCTCTTCCTCGGTTGTGCTGCTTCCAGTGCGTCGCCGAAATTGGAGTTTTTGTCCAATCAGGTTTCCCCCTGTGCTGTCTCCGGGTGAAAAATCTACTCCGAGGTCTTCACCCACACAGGTGTTTTAATTTAACCTAGCTGATTAGACCTCCTCCCGTGTGAGTGTGTTTAGACTGACGTCTCTCTAAAACGCCTGTTAGCATTTTTGCCCCTGTTAGGGTGGGATAAAACCACATTTATAATTCTCATTGGTTGAAATGATTTGTGACCTGATGATTTCCCATCTAAGCTCTGACCCACCTTCATCTTTAGCCAAGTCTAATCAGCCCAAATAACTTTAACCACTTGTGTGGGTTCTCAGAGGCTTTCAGAATTTTGAGTGAATTCCTTCTGCTGTCTAAGCAAATAGGGACGATCTTGTTGATTTATCTTGTGGCATGGCCAATCAGATTTTGGGTTTGCCTTGTTGGGCATATTCTTTGACAGTATGGATCCTTCCAACCGGCCTGGCCACCTATGTTGGCATGTTATGGAACAGTTTGCCAACTGAAGCAAAACTACCTACCATCACATAACCGTAGCAGTCATGTTAGTTCAAGTTTGTTTAGATTTTTAGATGCAAAGTTGGATGTACTTTTTCTTCAAATGATGAGCAGCTTGGGTAAGTTTAATGGATTTTTATGCATTTTAGTGAAATGATTTTGCTAGCTATTACTGCTCGCTTTAGATTGTTGCTGCTGGTGTTAACGATTTGAGCAGCATCAGTGGCCGCTGTGCCTCTGTGTGTGCGCGTGATGGCATGTGTGTGATTTGTGGGGACGCCTGTTGATTCCTAATTGTGTATTTGATTGCTATGTGGTCGTGATATGAGTAAATGTGACCGGTAGTTGTGGGTTTGTTTTTGTTTCTATGTTAATTACATTCATTTGGACAATATGTGTAGCAGCACTCTGTCATAGCCCACTGCATGAAAGGGATGGCTTCAGTCACTGTATATTCATGAAACTCTCTAGGTTGGGAGTTTTGTGTTCAATCACTTGTTCCACACAATAATGCTCTAGTGTCACTGTGAGGTTATTCAACAGTACTGAAGGCCCAGGTATAAAATACATGGCCCACTACTGGTTTGTTGTAGCAATCAATGTAATAATTAAAACCTTTTTATAGAGCCTTTCATGAAACCAAAGGATGCTTCACACAATTACAGAGGGAAAATTAAAAAACAGAAAAATTAGACATACACAAATACAACTGAAAAGAATAAAAAATAGGCGCTACATGTAAGAGGGGTGTAATTTCATGTAGGGTACTGATGTACAACCATGTCTTGCAGTGTAAAGGTATTGTATTAATAAAATAGATATTACTAGGAGGAAGAGGGCCAATTCAGGGTTGGTTTTGAATCTTTTACCATTCCATAATTGTTTCCATCTGTTGAAAGCAACTGACATCTGTCACTCTCCCTTTTAGCTTTTACTTGTTTTTCATTTCCTTTTTTCTAACTTTTAAAATGCAATTAGGCCTTTTTAAAGAAATCTAACTCAGGCTTTTCGTGTGAGTGCGTGTGTGTGTCCAACCAACCCATTGTTTGCGGTCCCAGGTTATTTATGATCATCAGATGGAAAATTTAACAGTTTAGGAAACATTTAAAAGTTCCTCTTGGCTACTTTTTTAAAGCTGCATTAATACATATCACTAATACTTTATTTGTATTTATATATATGTATATATATGTGTATATACACTCACCGGCCACTTTATTAGGTACCCCATGCTAGTAACGGGTTGGACCCCTTTTGCCTTCAGAACTGCCTCAATTCTTCTGGGCCTAGATTCAACAAGGTGCTGGAGCATTCCTCAGGGGTTTGGTCCATATGCTGATGGCATCACACAGTTCCGCAGATTTGTCGGCTGCACATCCATGATGCGAATCTCCCGTTCCACCACATCCCAAAGATCTCTATTGGATTGAGATCTGGTGACTGTGGAGGCCATTTGAGTCAGCGAACTCATGTCAGTGTTCAAGAAACCAGTCTGTGATGATTCCACTTTATGACTGGCGCATTATCCTGCTGAAAGTAGCCTCAGAAGTTGGGTACATTATGGTCATAAAGGGATGGACATGTCAGCAACAATACTCAGTAGGCTGTGGCGTTGCAACGATGCTCAATTGGTACCAAGGGGCCCAAAGAGTGCCAAGAAAATTTCCCCACACCATGACACCACCACCACCAGCCTGCCCGTTGATACAAGGCAGGATGGATCCATGCTTTCATGTTGTAGACGCCAAATTCTGACCCTACCATCCGACTGTCGCAGCAGAAACGAGACTCATCAGACCAGGCAACGTTTTTCCAATCTTCTTTGTCCAATTTCGATGAGCTTGTGCAAATTGTAGTCTCAGTTTCCTGTTCTTAGCTGAAAGGAGTGGCACCCATGTGTCTTCTGCTGCTGTAGCCCATCTGCCTCAAAGTTCGACGTACTGTGCGTTCAGAGATGCTCTTCTGCCCACCTTGGTTGAACGGGTGGTTATTTGAGTCACTGTTGCCCTTCTATCAGCTCGAACCAGTCTGGCCATTCTCCCTGACCTCTGGCATCAACAAGGCATTTCCGCCCACAGAACTGCCGCTCCTGGATGTTTTCTTTTTCGGACCATTCTCTGTAAACCCTAGAATGGTTGTGCTTGAAAATCCCAGTAGATTAGCGTTTCTGAAATACTCAGACCAGCCCTTCTGGCACCAACATCATGCCACGTTCAAAGTCACTCAAATCACCTTTCTTCCCCATACTGATGCTCGGTTTGAACTGCAGGAGATTCTCTTGCCCATGTCTACATGCCTAAATGCACTGAGTTCCGCCATGTGATTGGCTGCTTAGAAATTAATTGTTAACGAGCAGTTGGATGTGATATATATGTATATATATAGGTATGTATTATGTATGTATGTATGTGTGTGTATATATTATATATATATATAAAGGGTCGATGGACTTTTGGTCCTCGAGTGCAAAGCCCAAACTCTAAGACAGTCCAAAGATATCAGTAAGCATGGACAACTTTCTCCCAATTCTAAAAAAGGTGTGCTAAGGTGCTAAAACTCAAATTTAGTATTACCCCTGCTGTTGTCTTGTTTTCAAAAAGTTTCTATATTAGAAATTTGTTTTTCTTTCAACCAAATTGCCCAAAACATCACGTGGATGGTTCCATGCAGTGCTCTTAACAAGTAAAATAAATGTGGCTGTTTTATTCAATTTTCTAGAAAATTAAGAAAAAATAACAGAACGTTGAAACAAAGTGACAAAAATGTTGGAAAAAGCTTGAAAACACTTGGAACAAACTATCAGAAGTGACAAAAACAGCTAACGTCTGTTGTCTGTCGTTTTTTTTTCTCACAGGTGAATCTGTTTCTCTGTTGATTGCCTATTCGATCACATTCCCATTAGACACATAACTCACTGCTGCTTATTAAGCCTTCACACTAAAATGCAGATTTTTCGGTCCATTCATTCTAAATAAAGTGAGTAGACTGAAGTTGTGGGATTAGCTATTTTCTTGTTATAAGAGTGCCACTTTTTTTTTTTCCCAACATACTGTATCTCTCAGGATAACAAATACGGTTAGACGCATGTTTCCTCTCTAACTAATTCAGCATGTTGGTTTCTATTGGCTAGTTTGAGCTAACAAAGCCAGGTGACGCTTATGAAAGAACACCTGGGTGAGGTGTTCAGTTTCTTCTTTCGCAAGACAGTGGCTGTGCAGCCGGACTGACGTTTTATTGTTTGTGGCTCTGCCGTCTTGTTCTACAAAGTTTCCACGTAAGAAGCTTTGATTTGAGTGTGTTTTTTTTTCTTTCTTTTGAGCTGGAAAAAAGTTAATTACCACAAACAATTTAATGTCTAATTTAGTCTTTTTTTCTCCTTTTTGCCCCTTTTATGCCCCATCCCCTTTATATTAGACAAGTGTTTTGTGAAATGCAGGCAGTCGATTTTCCACACCTAAATACAAATCAGTAACAATGAACAACATCTCCCATGCCCACTAATTGAGTCCTTTTGAGTCTTTTCCTTAATTTAGTTCCAATATTGAGTTTGGCCACAGGCAGAAAATCCACTCTGTGCACAGCAGCAAGTGATGAAACAAATAAAGTGAAGTACAAAACTTCGGGGGGTGTCCCTAAATGCAAAACTAGCTCAGATGACACGCATCTCGACAGACATTAAATTCCTTTGGATGAGGTGAAAAGAAGTATGTGCTAACTTGTGTAGTAATTGGGAAGAAAAACTGCACTGGGAAAGACACAGTTACAAACCACTCTTGAAATAGCAGTACAGTTTATTTTTATTTTTTTTAGAACAACCAGTTATTGATAAGATGATGAACATGATTTTCAAGTGCCAAATTAAAGTCCTGTGTCACTGTTGTCATTTGGATTGAAAGCCCAGTGCCTCTTAAAGTGTCCATCCAAGTTTTCCCTCTCATCTCTCAGTAATCAAACCAGAGGCTCCTCACACCCCTGCCTCACTTCATCTTCCTCATTTTTTCCTCTTCCGCCCCGACACACAACGCTATTTCCGAAGCTTCTTGCCGTCTTGTGTTTAATTACACAAAGTCCTTTTTTGAGTGGGAGGCCTGTGCTGCATCCCAGAGCGGCTGGTGATCATGATGTGGTTATTCATGTCACATCCAGAAGGAAGGTGGAAGTAATTGAGTCCACAGCAGAGACACGTCTGCTCTGCCGAGGCCAGAGGGTGATGAGCAGAAGTGTTGGGAATGTTTATCAGCACGTCTATCCCTAAGTTTGTCTGTTGACCTGTCTATCAGTGGT
>NC_045755.1:5687164-5697707 GCF_008692095.1 Etheostoma spectabile
GGGGGGGGGAATATGTGCGTTGTGCTAGAAGTCATTTCTGATAAGATCCAACAGATCACGTTGTGTGGAACTTTGATACAAGAAACGACGTACGTATAATTGAAGTAAAAGTTAACTGTTGACACAACATATAACTAATTACCTGGATACATGAATTAACAATTTGCTCCTACCCACCTATCAGTCACAAAACGTCCTAGTTGGATAGTAAATGTCGTAAACATTCTTTGCGTAATCTTTACAATTATTCCCTGATCGAACCAAGCAGGCCTGCCACTTGGCAGGATCCACATTTTAGCTAGCTCCAAGTTCATTTTTCTTTTACAAAGCAAATTTATTTTGAGAACGGCAACAAACGGACATCATGTGCCGCTGGTCAGGCACTTATCTTAGAAATATACTCTTGTTGATATCTTACTTCCTGCTTTGCTCCCGTTATTACTACTACAGTATATGGGTTGCAACTGCTGCTTGAACAAACAACTTATGTGGTCGTTTTTTGAGGGGAGGACAGTCTCCAGAGATCATTGTCTAGTCTCAAGATCTTCACGTATGTCCAAGTGAAGTAATAAACAAAACACATTCTTGAGTGGAGCGAAACTTTTAATCACGACTTACTGTAAAATAATCTTACAGCGACCATAACTCTTGTTTAAGACCACTGACCAACTGGAATCTTGCTCCCTGTGGTGTCTCTCAAGTGCTGATTTCTTGCTCTACTTTCTGAAGTAGCCTTATCTGCGAGAGGTAGCAGGATTACTGCCCACATTCCCCAGAAGACTTCACTGTATTTTTGGACTTGCACTGGCAGGCTTTATAGCCGCCTCTAAGTTCTCGCCATTGGAAGAGTCAGACAAAACCAGGTCTGGCTGAATGGTTAGGATTAGCTCTAATTGCAAGGACTGCTTACTACTGAGGAAGGTTTAATGACGTTTTGTCATTTGGCTCCTGATGTATATCAAGAAACCTAAATGGAAGTAAATATTCCAACATGATTTTTGTTATGGGAAACGTGCTACCCAACATTGATACATGGTGCCTCCTTATTTAAATTTTTTTTTTTTACTGTCCTCGGTTTAGTTTGTTCAAATTTTGCTGTACTAATAACTTATTCTGTGTTCCCAGGCTTATTTTGTATTTTCTTCTGTTTGTTCTGTTACTTACTTTTCAGTGATTTACTGTAGCAACTAGTTTAGTGTATTTTTGTACATATTGAAAAAGTTAATTGACTTTAACAAAAGTAAAATAATTACTGTATTTTCTTTTGAACACAAACACAGATCCTTTGTTCAAGCCGTTCAACAAAAGAGAATTGTGGTATTCATCATTTAACTCTCAAAACTTCCTTACCACTTTAAAATAACTCGAGGAGCTTCCTCTGAAAGTTTGCTAAAATAACATTGGCTTTAATCTGGCTCTAAACCCAAGGATGTATGGACATATTAGGTTTTACATTTACAGGCTTCGTCTGAGTCGGAAAAGGACATGGCATAAAACGAGGACATATCGTTTTGATGACTGTGCAGGTGATGTGCTAAATGAACGTGTTTCCAGTCACATCACCGCCTTGCCCTTTGTGTTCGGCCTGCTTCTAATAACTAACCAGTCCATTTGGATACAAGCTTCAATCTGCTCAACATAAACCTGTCTAGTCATGATTTTCCAACTTTTTAGGGAAGCTTTGAACCAAACCAAGAGACATGGCTACATATGTCTTTACCATATCCTTACCGCTCTCCCCTATCAGTTAAACAACACTACTTTGTAGCTTGGCCCTGAACTGTCTCACATTTATTTTAGTTGTCTTCTTTATGAAACTTCAGACGCTTGTACGGGGTTATTTTTATTTCTATCCCCCCCCCCTTCTTTTTTCATCCCTTTGCCAAATTCTTCATCTTATACGTTTCATTTGTTTCAATCTCATCTTTGTCATCCTTTCATCTCCCTTGACTGTGAAGCCCTATGTAACATCATTTTTAAAAGTGCCTGTAATGTCTCAAATTATAGTGATAATGATTTATTGACGTTAAAACTGCTAGTCCCAGCACCTTTCTTAAGGGTTTCTTGCTCTTTTGTGTCTCTCACAAAGCCTTAGTCAGGAGTAGGTTGCATACTTCGGTCAGCTATTTTCCCGTCTCTCGGCAGCGCTGTAATACACACTGTACTGATGACGGTGATAAATGATCTAATCCAGAGAAGACCAACATTTCACTACTCCCCCTGGGCTGCAGATGAGACAATCATCTCCTCATATTTGTGTCTGCATTATGATTTAGTGAAGAGCTCACTTATAACTGCTTACCTTTATCCCTATAGCTGTGTTAGGTAGTCAGCATTTGTCTGTGCCAATGTGTACATTAGGAAGTCTCTGCTAGCGTTTGAGTTTTAAATCCCTTTTTCTTCACTTTCCAGTGCTTGATGGCCTGCCTTTTCTTTCTGTCCCTTTCTCGAGCTAAACCAATCCTTCTCTCTTACTCATCCCTCCTCAACACCTACCCTCACATGACCTCAGATGATGATTTAAAGTAAAAACAAATCTTATTCCAATATCATTTTCAATACTGTAGATTATGTTCTTTATAACTCAAAAACTGAGCAACAAATAAGCAAAGTTGCATTCCCTTAACCTCATCTCACCACTTGGTGGCAGTCTTAGAACACAGCAGAGCCTTGTCGTCCATGAGACGTCCATGTGCGGACATAGCAGCATACATATGTATGCGTGTGCATGTATGCCTGTATGCACACTTCTTTTGATTTTAGTAGCAATTATTTACTGTAGGAGATCTGTTGACTGGGTCGTGGATTTATAGATTTATCTGAAATAAAAGTGGGCGTTGTGCCATTGCTGACCATGTGCTCTTTTGTGCATGCTGCAGCTACAAGTTATTTTCTTGTTAAAAATCTTCAGATCTATTAAATGCACCACAGATTGATTGTAAAATGTATTTGGACCTAAATATTAACCTTACATCTTCATAACTGTAATCCAGTCTGTTTCTACTGCCAAAATGACTTCCATTGGTCTGATTCTATAGAAAATGAAGTTCTAGAAAGGGCAACATTTTCGAAGAAAATATATGGGTGCTCGCTAATGAAAACTAACTCTGAAATTGGTGAAATGCTAAAAGGAGCTGACGTGTCATTTAAGTGAGCGCTGAGTGAAGTAGAGACGACAGACAGCAGCTGGAGATTTAGGAGTTGAGGTGTCAGTTGAAATGTAATCTCTGAAAACAGATCAACCAAAACTGTTGAGTAAATGTTAAACGATCCAATCTACGTGCTTGTCTCGCAGTATTCTCTCAAAAGACAACTAGGTGACCAGATAGTCACTGACTTGTCTTTTGAGAATAGTTTGTTTTTAGACTAGTGATGTGTCTCAGTGATCCAATTGTCACTCAGATGACAGTCCCTCGACTGTCTCTGTCAATTCTTCTGTATCCACCTTTTTCTCTCTTAATGGGAGTTTCCTTGAGAGAACAGCATTCTACATAAGCACACCATCAGCATCAGGCCGCCATTCACACTTGGCTTCTTACCGGCTTTCAGGTTACAACAGTGAGAAAGTGCGTGTGAACCAGAAAGTGATGAAGATGAAAGAAGGTAGAAGGCAGTAATCAGATTGTCTCCTTCGGTCACGCCTCAGATCCATCTTCCCCCCTCCACCGGCCCATGTCCCACGCACCCGACCCTACCACCACATAAATCACAATCGGCTACAAGTCACCTCTCATTGCTGCACCCAACCACAGATCCACAGAGGAGAGGAGAGAGGGGGGTTGGAGAGAGAGGGAGGCCTTCACTATTGGCCATGCTCGGGCTCGGACTCGGACTCGTGGGTTGGGTTGGGGGGGTGGGGTGTTTTGTGGCCCGCCCTGCCCCATTTCCACAGTCAACTTTGAGAAGCTCCATGGTTTCTTTGCTGATATGGCTTCTTACAGCATGGTCCAATGAAGATGGATTGGGGGTTAATGGCGTGATGATTCTGTTTTACAGGCGGCTCACTGGCACTTTTCTTGGTGGAAAACCCCAACTGCAGCTGAGGGACGGCTGTGTCTCTCTGTCTCACTGTCGTTTGTTAACTGTCTTTTCTCTCCCCACGTGTTGTGCTTTTTCCTTTTCTTTCTTTCTTTCTTTTATTTCTAAACTTCTCCAAAAGTTTTCTCATCGACTGTTCGGCCTAACCTCCCCCCTATCATTTTCCTTCAGTCCCCTTTCATTTTTAGTTTATGTCACCGTTCCTGCAGGCTATGAAGTTTAAAAAAAAAATCCCAAAAAATCAATGTTTCAGTGGTCGACGCAGAATCACCAAAGTGCTTCATAATTAGAAAACTGCTCATAATTACAGCGTGGTCACAGGCTGTTAGCTCTCTCACTCAGCTTCCTTGCGTGGGACGACGGCCTCCTGTGATGTGTGTTTGGGTGTCAGCTTTCCTCCGAGAGGTCAGGCTGAAGTTGAGAAGGATAGCAGATGCGCTACCCCATACTGCCGAAACATCAGCTGGGTGCTCTGTCAAAACGCATGTAGTCACAGCCATGGAAGCAACAACGTGTGTATTTTGCAGCAGAAAACAACACTGATGATACTATGGATCTGTTTCTTACTCTTTCTGTTGTTCTGTCTAGCCTCATAACAAAGAAGTATTGGGCCTTTTGTAAACCATCCAGTAATTATGATTTTACCAAAAGCAACATTAATTTGAGTTGTATTTGTTGCTGGGAAATATTTCCATTATCATTATCTTAAATGTGTTTCCTTGGAGCTTCTAATGTTTTTCTGGGACTAGAAGAAGAGAATTTGTGCTTCTGTGAAATCAGTTACAGAATGATAACTTTTTTTTTTTAATTTGCATAATCCAACACTGACCTTCATTAATCAGGTGTAGAAAAAAAAAAAAAAAAAAAAAAAAAAAAGATTTTCAACAACAAATCAGTGTCCTTTTTGCTACTTCTTTCCAGACTGTAAAACCTAACCCAAATGCTTATGTGAGGGTGAAAGTGTAGGTAGGCAGATGTTGCTATCTTTCTCTCTCTATCGTTGACAGACTAGCTGTTACCAGCCAGACTAACTTTCTCTAAATTACCTTTTGTAAAGTCACCTGAAACTGAGTAGACATGTAAATGTCACCTAAACACGCCCGATGTGAGCACTGCATAATTCAAATATATTGGTATCCTTGTAGGCATTCAGCTAATTTCAGCAGATCATCCTTGGCATTAAACAAGCAATTGAGTTTAACTCCAGCTTGGCCTTTTCAAATGTGAAATACTTGGGGCTTGCTGAGATGCGAGGTGTTTACCTGGGTCACTTGCCAGCAGGCGGACGCAGCCGGCCTCCTCTCAGTCTCCACGGCCAGACCCAGATACGCTGGTTTCTGTGTTTGCCATTTGGCCTCCATCCCCTCCCACGATAGCGGAGTGTGTTAGTGACAATGGCCACAGGAGTGGAAAGTGGACATCTGGTGCACCTGTGTAACACCGCACACACTCTACAACATTTGCATCTCCCTTTTCAGAGGGTGTACTTTCAGGTCGTGTGTGTGATGATTTGGCGGTCATGTGTGAGGAAGCTCAGGATCACTGAGACCTGACTGCTGGCCCACCAACCAACAGGCTGGCCATATGGAAGGAAACTACAGCCCTACACTGTGCTCTGCACTCCTTCCCTTCACCACCACCACCACCACCACCACCACCCGGCCTCACTTCTCCCCCACCTATCCCTCCTCACCACAGCACTCCTGCTGACTTGCTCGTTCTTTTTAATGAATCATTGGGTTCACCTGCACTGGAGTGGAAATTCCACCCTCGTCATCCCCCATGTGTCAAACTGGGTTTTATTTCGTGCTCCTGGTGGAGAGTCAAGTGGGACAGGCAGGTGCATGATGCATGGAAACTTAGTTGAAAGGAGATTTTAATCATTCCATGGCTGAAAAGGGGCTGTTGCATTAACAAATGGCAATGGGGGGGCAAAAAGTTTACTTTTTGTTTTTTAAACCATATACCACGAAAGAGGCTATATGGAGAGACAGAGCGTCCTTGCTAGCCGCTGATACATTTCTTTAACAAAGTGCATCTCTCACTGAGGCTTTATTTCATCTGTTTCTTGAGTTGACTATCCATATTCAAAGAAACGGACATCTGCTATGATACTTGCTGTTAGAATTTGAACCTTTTCATGAGTTTCTTGGTAGCATCTAAAAAGCTAAAGTTCCAATGAAATTTTTCCTGCGGCGGTGTGCACTTGGACCTGATGGTAAATTGTTACCGTTATCTACAAAATCCGTTCCTGTTCGACTGGAATCAGTCTGTCAAGATGGTGACCTTTAACCCCTGACTGGTTTGGGCTTGAGGGAGTAATGATGTTCATTAAAGGCAGGTAAAAATACCAAACTACATGACAAACTACAGCTATTATGTTTAAATTCTTTTTTTTTTAATTCAACCTTCCCTGTTCAGACAGATGGAGTGACTTGCACAACATATTGAGCAATGTCATGTAGCAAATTTAAATGTTGAAGCGCAAATTGCTTTGGCCACTTGGGGAGAGTACAACCTGTAAAGTTCACACAGCATATGTGCTAACAAACAGTCGCCTATTTACACATCAAGAAGACATGTAGCAACATTAGCCGGGGCGGAGCGAGGGGGCGGCTTTTTGGGCTTCAGCCCTGAATGTTTTCTCAAAATAATTTCCTAAGTAAAGCCAACTCTACAAAAAATAGGAAACATAAGTAATGCTGTTTATGCCAAATTCCTACCTACGTAACTAAAAATTATTAACCTCACGCAGTTTCTGCCTCTTGTTAGGTGAAAGGAGTGAAAATGACTCATCCTCATATGTTGTGTTCTGGTTACAGAATGATGAAGACATTAGGGTGAGCAATTAGATTAAAAAAGGACGTTGGCTCTACAGGATGATTCTTAGCATCTATTGTCAGCATGAGCCTCCTCCCATTCTTGTGCTTCCATCTGTGAAAACCCTGGTTTGTTTCTAATCCATAGTGTTTACCTAAGTGAACTGTACATACTGTTAATTTACTGTACATCACAAAGGGTTTTTCTACGGTTTGAATAGAAAACTCATCCAACCGTTTTCCCTCATCTGTCTGCACCCAAACCCCCCTGCCATTGTACCTGTAAATCCACAACACCTCACCCCGTGATTCCTCTGCCCTCTTTATGACAAAAGTAACAATTAGTGTGAGTCCCATAGCAGTGCTGGCTTCATACTTTACTATCACGTCACCCTGAGCCTATTCCCAGGCTGTACACACAGGCTGCTTTGGCACAATGCTATTATCTAGGCCAGCCCATAGGAAATAGACTGAGAAGAGAGCTTATTGATTGTCTCTGTGTGAGGGGTGGTTGATTTTCTCTCTCACCTGTATCACCTCTCTCTCCCTCTCTTCATGTCTGTTGCTCCTCTCCTTTCTGTCTCCCCCTTGCATTACAACCCAAGGCTGCGTCTGAGGGAAGAGAAGCGAACCACACAATCAAACGGAAACACACAAACCCTATACTTTGTGTCTATCTTTACCTGTCTGCATTTCTGCCGCCTCTGTGCACTAAATGTCTCAGCATGGACACTTACACACATGCAAATTCATTTGCATCCTACAGTGTGTGTGTGTGTGTGTGTGTGTGTGTGTGTGTGTGTGTGTGTGTGTGTGTGTGTGTGTGTGTGTGTGTGTGTGAAATGAGATCAAACCAGCACTAGAACTCTGTGTGGAGAAAAATCGAAGCCATTAGGCCTCTTAAACACATTCCTGTGTATTACTCTCCCTGTATCTTTTCACGTGGGGAGTAGCTTTTTGGCAACGGCTGTGAAAATGGAGTCAATTTATTATCTGCCCTTTCCCACCTAATTCTGTTTCAGTGCCCACTAACACACCACTGTTTGATTTACAAGAGGCCATTTAATATTCATGTGTGCCTGTGAGACATCAGCCAAACTCTCCGGAGACAGCTGGAGATTTATTGGCCGTGTGTGCTTTCCTGCCTTGTGTCTATTTGCGATCAAATAGCGAAGCTGCAACTTTGTTTCGTCTCATTCTGAATCGGTTGTCTTTCGCATCTCAATTATCTCACTTTCTCATTGTCTTTGTTTGCCTACAGGCCTTCTTCAGGCGCCTATCCCCACACACCGTCCTGATTCGTGTAGCCTCTCTGACTCACAAATACAGAACCGTATCTCCGATGCCGAGACGGTGTCTTTCCACATCTCCTGCAGGCGTCGTGCCATATGCCCTGACTTTTAATGACCCACCCACTTCTTCAGGGAGTGCGGAGGAAGAGATTAGAAACCCAAGAACATCCAATATTTTTAAATGTCATCAGCACTATATGCAAAAGCAAAGTCCTTTAAGTGCCCCAAAAGGAATGCACGTCAACCCTAGTTCATGCTGCTGTGAATGCATGATGTGAAGGAACGAGTGTGAGTTGTGCCGAAAGGGGGGGGGGAAATGACGTCTTTCTCATTCTGCGTGGGGATTCATTAGTGTGTTGGCACTTCTGTGTGTGAAACAAGCCATATGTGTGCATTTCTCCTTAATACGTGTCTCAAAGGTGAAGTGTATTCGAGATTGGCTGGTGGTTTGCGACCAGACCTTGCGCCTCTTGTTTGCACTGGCATCAGGCGTGACCTTTACCACGATGGATCCTTATCCATGCACGCATGCGCACACACACACACACGCACCTTAGAGGAGAAGCCAACTGTCAGCAACAAGAAATCATCAGCACCATCATCTGCCCTCTTGTGTGTGAAAATCGGTCTGCATGTGTGTACCAACATTTGTCTTTGAAACTGTGCGTGTGTGTGTGTGTGTGGCTGCATAGAGGGGCTGAGGTGAGTGATTGCCTTGTTTCTGTGGGCGGCAAGCTGTGGCGCTTTGCTCTCACTGTAAATTTAGAAGAATTCTTAATGGAACTCCAGAGCTGTCAGACCTCAAAGTGTTGTGACTTTTTTCTTTTTCTTTCTTTCTTCCCAATGATACGACACAAATCCTCCACGTACAACTTTATTGTATGAGAAGGGAGACGGCAGCGGATGCATGTGTGTTGTGAGACGTACCACATGCTCTGAAAAGATCTGTGTCTGAAAGAAGCAATAACTTCCCCACAATAACAACGTTGCAGCTTTAAACTGTATCAGTAAAACTACGGAGGATGATATTGCAAAAAACAATGTTTTTCCTGCAAATCCCATGAATTCTATTTTTCACAGTCTGTCATCTTCTTGATCAGGCATTCTGAATGTGTGCAAAAGGATACACACTAATAGAAAATGAAAAAAGCCGTTGAAGATAACCTTTTACTTCTAACCAATGTGATCATTTTCACAGAGATGTTATCACAGCACTCGGCCTGCCTCTTACTCTGCTCCATTTCCATCTGATCAAGTCTTCAGCGTGTTTTGGACATTTTGAGAAATTAGAGGAACAAAGAAGAAAAGCTGCATTAAGCACATTGGCTTTGAGATCTGATGACTGTGAAGGCCGTGATATATGATTTCCATTACTTTCATTAAACCATTCAGTGACCCCTCATGCCCTGGATGGGAGCATCCGCATTCACTGTTTCACCACTCATTTATTCAGGTCTTCCCTTTTAATTTGTTGCCCATCAGTATGTGGCAATAGGAGCTGCATGGTCTAATATATCCCACTCAAGTCACTCTGGGTATGTCAGCTGAATCACCAAAAAGGTAGATGCAGTATTTCCCGGCAGGTTTGTAAATCAGCCATAGATGTAAATCGTGCAAGAGCCAAAGACTTTTGAGTAGGAGCGAGGGATGATGAAGGAAGGAAGTAACGGAGACATGGCAGGCGATAAAAACCGGGCAGCAGATTAGATTTTGATAGTCTGCATGGAGCAGAAAGGCGACAGCCAAAGATGGATATTTGATTGGCTAATGCGACAAGGCGGGTAGCAACAGAGGGCATCCCGTTCTGGCCCTGCTCTCTCTCTCTCTCTCTCTCTCTCTCTCTCTCCCTCTCGTTTTCTCTCAGCCTTGACGGAACAAGACCACCCATTGGGGACGTCTCTGATCAATGCAGTCATTATCCTTGCTGTGCCCACACACACACACACACTCACACACACGTACGTACGTAGGGGACAAATGAGGGAGAGATGTGCTATGACTAGGTCAGAGCGGCAGCAAATGTAAATGTGTCTGGTGAAATATGCTGGTGAATGTCGCACCATTAGCCAGGCTGCAGAGCGAGCCGACTCTCTGGCCTCAGGTACAATAACAAGGGGAGATGTAGGTTTGTCTCTGCCTTACTCTTGGCTTGCTTTCTTTAGCTTTCCCCCCTTTTACTGATGCATCTTCTTGGCTTCTTCTCCCTCTGTTATTTGATTTGCTCCTGTTTCGCCGCCATGATCTACAGCTGAGACAAATCAAAAATAATCCTCACCAACAAACACTCACTTCCTGTCCGTACCTGTATGCATGCCTTGATGCGTTTGTTTTTTGTGTGCACCATATGTGATTTCAATCTGTATTTTTGTGTGTGTGTGTGTGTGTTTGTGTGTG
>NC_045755.1:5697717-5700173 GCF_008692095.1 Etheostoma spectabile
TGTGTGTGTCATCTGGAGGGTGTGGAGGCTCGGTCCCAGTGGAACAACAGCTTTCTGAGTGGAACAGTGTAATGATTCCTGTCTGTTAGCTCTGCAGCACCTGTACGCGCACCAGTGTTTGTAGACCCGGCATGTCTGTTTGCTGTTTCTTAATGGCTCCCCAACGGCAATGCTCGGCGGATTTCCTGAGTCTCACAACAAAGGGAGAGAGAGTGGAAAAAAATAAATGTTGTTGGGGTGGAGAAGGAGGAAACAAATGCATATGAAATTAAAGATGGAGACAGCATGGACTGGAGATACAGGAAACATCCTGATGGTGGCACTGGAGGACCTGCTATCACTTCTTCTTTTTTTCCCAGAGAGCTCATTGGAAGCACAAGACTCGGAGACATGGCTCCAGCTCACATACTCAAAAGATCTATTTGTAAGAGAACCATCAAATGAGTTTATGGGAAATTTAAGTCTTTTTTTTTTTTTTCTTCTTTTCCTTACATCCTCCATGGCAGCCGTTTTGATGTTGTCTTCTGAACGTTTATCGGGGCGCACTCGGGTGGTGTGAGGGGCTTAAATGCAGCTCAGAGAGCTAAAGTGATGCTTGGTGTTGATCACTCCTTTTGAGATGCACAATTTTGTTGTCAGAAACAATGACCACTTGTCTGAATAGGAAGGGAGTAGGAACATTTAGCAGATAAAAGACTGAATGCTCAAGTGGGATCTGTTTTTTCATAGTGTATGTTTGATTATGCACATTTCAGGGAGCATTTTAGCATGATAAACAAAGGAAATGTTAACCAAGCAAACTGTATTGATGTAATATAGACACACACACACACAGATAGTACAGAAGGTGTTGTATGTTAAGACCAAAAGAAGCGGAAGGTGTGTCCAGAATGGTCATCATCTGGTTCATCTTCTGGTTCCATTATTGGACCCTGGCTGTGGCTATTCTTTGCCGGATGGATGATTGGAGTGACCATCATTGTTGCAGGTCACCCTCTAAACCAATCTACAGCCTTTAGGGGATGAAGCCTCTGCAGAATTGCAACTGTAGATCCAGCAAGGGTGGAGGGGTGGGAGACATCCTCCCGTGGGACTCAGGGCTGAAGTTGTCAGTGCGCTTCAAACTAATCGCTCGTGGACTTAGCAAAACAAAACGTCTCTATTTAGCTCTTTTTCCTTCTTCACGCAGGATTGTTCATGTGTACAATCCCGTGCAACAGCAGAAATGCCTCTGTTTCACTGTCCGAAAGTGTGCTCCATTATTGCCTCTCTGACGGCTTTACCTCGTCTTTGAGCTTAGCCATTACGACGATGCACAGTGAGGATTTTTTGCAAGGGGCGGGAAAAAAACACAGAACAACTTGTTTTTCCATGTTAGACATTATCAAGTCGTGCAACACCATTTCAGCCACTTCTCATTGTCAACAAGTCAGCACTTGCAAGATAGCAAGTGCTTTGTCGGCGACGAGAAATTGAACTTTTAGCAAAGCACAACTATATGTATTTCTAAATCTTACAAAAGACAAATTTCAGAAAACGCAATAATGATCTAGGAGGGACAAAACCTCTTGGCCTGCCACTGTGTTTCTTTTACTTTGTCACTTTGCTTTTTGACAAGTCATTACAGAGCTCCAAACTCCAAATCTTGTAACTCTCCCTTTTCTAGTGTCACTGGAAAATGCTCACTCCCCTGTAACCTCAGTTATTTGAGAAGTGATTTCCTTGCATCCCAAAGAAAATGAATAGGACAAACCATTAAAGGACTCCCATACTTTAGTCTTCCAGAGATGTTACCCACCATAATGCTAGAATGGGCATATTGGGACTGGCTGAGCACATTCATGCAGCATTTTATGGACAAATTGACAACAGTTGTAGTAAAATTTAGAAAGAATGGCAATGCTTGATGACAGTATTTATGAGTTATGATCCCACTGGTAAGGAAACAGAGTGAATTTCTGATGAGCTGTTGACAACCAATGCAATGAATGAACTTCTAATGACTTATTGATTGTGCTACTTGCAACACTAGCTCTTAGTTAGAGAAGCTGGATCTCACAACCTGTCCAAATCTTTTAGTGACTACGTGAACACACTTTCTACTTGTCTGTCTATGACAGCAAGGTTTCTCACACAGATAAACATGACGTGTTATAAAATTCTACAGAAAGTATGTTCCTTCTTCCGTCTCTCCCTTTTCTTCAGTCTCCTCTCTTTCTTCATGTCTCCAAGAGTTGGACAGCGATGGCTGGTTGCACAGTAAAGTAGGGCGCCCTATGGTCCTGTCACTGCAGGTAAATCAGAAGGCCTTGTATCCGTTTTACCCACGGCACATCTTTGCACCGACATATTGGCCTGTTTTTCGCCCCGACGCCGCTGAGATAAGATGTCTACCCCCAGGGAGAAGGCTACACACACACACACACACAAACACACACACACACACACACACACAC
>NC_045755.1:5700183-5702592 GCF_008692095.1 Etheostoma spectabile
ACACACACACACACACACACACACACACACACACACACACTCAGGCATTCACACTCATCTCCCAATGTCAGTTGAACCCCTCTTAGAAGGTGACAGTTTTGTTTGTCCATGTCCTGCTGCGTTCTCCCCTGGAGCATGGCTGACACTGGAGCAACACGCCTCAATCATCCACCGTCATAAACAGAAAACAAGTCTGTGCCATCAGGAGGAAGAAGAAGAAGAAGGGGCAGGGAGGAAGGAGGAGAGGCGTAGACACAGGAGAAAATGACTTAAACAAAATATCCCTCGGGGGGTTTGGAGACTTGGGTCGTAAGGGTGATTGGAGACTGGAGAGAGGAGGTATCAGTTAGAATTTTCTGGAGGGCAAATAGCCTTACAGCGGCAGTCATTTCAGTCACACTGGCTGAGGTGCATTAATATTGGATTGTGCTGCACCTTGCCTCTGAGAGACAGAGGAAAGAAGCATTTCTATACTCTGCTGCAGGAAGCCAATACAGACAATGTTGTGCTATGTTAAAGGCAAGGTTTAAGGTCATACAGAAGTTGTTAAAAAGCATTAAATAGGCCTCCAATTTAATTAAAGCCCGTCAAATTCTGTGTATACTTAAAAAAAAAACGGGATACTCATGATTGAATGAGCAAGTTTGGTCAGATTTGATAGACTGTGCTGGCGCCACAACTGTCATCACAATCTAATTCAAATTTTGCTGAACTCTAATTGATGCACAGAATTGGAGAAGCCGCCTTTTTCCTACTGAGCTTCACTCACTTCAAACTAGTGAGAAGAGCACAGATGAACATGAACAACAAAACGGCTCCAAAATAAACCTGCACAGTTAACTGTTATAATAATACAATACAATCTCGATTCCCACTGTTCACAATTTAATTTTTAAATAACTAAGATCTAACAAATGCTTTTTTTTCAATGACTTTGGTTCTCATATAATTTTACAAGCCGACTACATCCCAAACGCTGCTACTCTCTCCCTTGAGTTTTAAACAGACTGTATAAAATAGGTTTTAAAGCTCTCCCAGGCGCTGCGATGCTCTCCCTTCTCTTCCTTGTTTACGGGCTTGTGGTGATGCGCAATGCGTTGTAAGTGCCAAAGAAATCTGTTTGGTACTGGCATTTTGTTTTGTTTTGTCATGGTTAAAAAAAATCGTGACATAGAATCGTGATATCAATTCCGAGCATAAAAATCGTGATCCATATTTTTCCTTGAATCGTGCAGGCCTAGTCAGAAATTTCCCAAACTTTTCCAAATATGCCCAGATATTTTTTCACTGAACCATCCCATCATTCATAATCAGACAATGATGTAAACAATATATTCAGGGTCTTAACATTTTAGCAGAATTAAAATAACTTTTTATCCTTTTTTGCCCGTTTTGTAAATTAAAAATATAATTACTACTGAGCTACTTTGAAACATTGCGTTGTTCCTTTTTTATAAATTAATTATGAAATGATTTCATGCTAACCATAGATTTGTTTATGTCAGTCTGTCATATTCCGGCACAAATAAAACTAATAAACAATGTTCCCAACCTTTTGGGAAGAGTCAACAGCAATGCCAGTAGCTGTGTGAGGCTGTCTGGAGGCACAGCGGGGCTCCGAATGCTAACACTCTTAAAGTGACACTGCTTTATTCTGCATGCAGATCTTTGTTCTTTTATTGTCAAATTACGTTTTGGTGTCTCATACCCACAGAGAGAGAGAGAGACACACACACACACACACACACCCCTTACAATGCTTATGTGTTTGTTACCACTGACCAACTTGTATGCAGTCAGTTAGGCCGTTGGTGAAGCATGCCTCATATTCTCGCAAGAAGAAGCGACTGCAGATGCATTCTGGCTAATGGAGTCATTTAGAGGAGAATGGGGTGTGTGTGTGTGTATGGTACTTCTGAGCTACCATGCTGAGGCTTGCTGGAGAGGACTAGACGGCGAGTAACATTACAGGGTGTAATTACTTCAAGCACCATTAGGAACACAATAACATCTGTGCTTAGCAGAAAACAAAGTCCAGCATGCTCTCCAAATGTGTTGACTCGGTTTATGTGTGTCTGCACAAACAGGGACTCTGTTGCTGGAGCAATCTACTCATTACTTGTTAATCACTTGAATACGAGGACCTGTTTTCTAACAAAGCACCAGCTGAGGTAATGACTTGTCACTGCGAAGCACTCTGCAGAAGCCCGCTGGCAGAGGCCAAAGTGCAAGCACTGTGGATTCAGCAGGTTCCTAACCTAACTTTGCACAGAGGATATTGAGTTGGATGCTGTGGTCAGTCTTCAGCAAAGTTACTTGCAAAAAGTGAATATTTGGAAGGATTGTAATTACCCTACCATTTAAGATTATTGTTGGAACAGGTCCTCCTTGTGTGTGTTTTTTTTTTTT
>NC_045755.1:5702602-5706559 GCF_008692095.1 Etheostoma spectabile
TTTAAAGCACCAGTTCACTTAAAATAATCGTCATTAATGGGAGTGCTATTAAGATTCTTTTGATTTTGTTTGACGAGAATTTGAGAGATTCCTTTTGAAAGTTGTTGCCTTGCCACTAACGTTAAACACTGAACTTTATGACATTGACAAACTGTATTTAAAGTGGGTCAATCACGGCACAGCCGCGTCTTGGATTGGCGCATCCCAAGTTCCCTCTGTTAGCCACAATTTCCATTGGGACTATTTCTTCTGTGATAGAAAAGTAGTTCTACACAGTAATGGTCAGTTCCAAATCCACACTACAAATTATATGTCCCACATACTAATCAGCATACTACTATTTTAGTAGTAAATATAAAAAAATCAACATACTTTACCAATTTTATACTCCAGAAGTATACAATGTATGCAACATTGTACGTCATTTCAACACTCTTTCTATTTTTTCAGCTGTGAGCAGGGTCTTAATTCCCCTTGGGGGCGAGTCGAGTACATCTGCAGCATACTCAAGAATTGACCGTCTTTTATTATGCATGTGGTTTGAGTATACTTCATTTCATCGCCTTTCCATTGTGAACACACTGTAAGGATGATCTCTATGGAGTTGCATCTCCATGAGTGACAACTGGTTGGACACGGGAAGACAAACCTGAACATGCATTGAAATATTTATGTCTAATCAAATTTGAAGGCTTTCTTATCAATTATTTATCTGCTACAGTAACCAACCACCGTTGCGTTTGGCTCTACTGCTGTGTTGTGTTGTGAACCAACCTTTTAAAATATGTACACTTTGTCAAAAGAAATTATTTTAAACAGTAACTTACAACACAAATGTAAAACTAATTCTTCAGGTTTCTAAACTTTTGGTCTTGACATAACCTGTCATCATTGGTTGCATATGGCTACAGCTTTAATGCCATAGTACAGTGCCTGAAATGGGCCAGCAAGATTTTTGTCTACATGAGAACCCTTATTATTAACAGTATTATTTATAGGATGATATTTATACCCAAAATAGGCTATGTATATCATGATTTATTGGGAAAAACCAAGCACTTCCATGTAAAATCAGACATTCAGCACCCTCACAAAGCTGGAGTGGAAAGATATTTTGTTTCATAACCACATCTTCAGACATGGAGACGATTTCAATTGGGCTCCTTTCAGAACAAATTGACTATTAAGGGTCACCCCTGCAACGTCTACAAATGAATATGAATTCAATGATACTTTCACATGTGAACTATTGCATCACTAGCTGGTCTATGTCGGGTACTACTACCCTAAAACCAGTTGAGCTTCTGTGCAAGAAGGCGCTTATAACTCTGGATAAAAAAACCTTTCTCTTATCATTGCAATATCTTAGAGAAATATCACTTACTGAGTTTTGATAATTATTGTAAATTTTCCTCATTGTGCTTAATTTATAAAGTACTTCATGGCCTGGCGCCATCTCCACTGCTGGAGTTTTATAAATATAGACACACTCGGATCACAAGAGCTGTTGAAAACAGGGACTGTGAGGTTCCTTTCAGAAAACCCTCCTTCAGCCATAATGCACTATCTATTAAAGGCAGTGGATTATGGAACACACTTCCTTCAACTATAAGGGAGCGTCCCACTTTAGCCTCCTAAGGTGGAGCCAGGTAAAGCTGTGGCTTAGAGCTAACCAAACTTGTAACCCCCGCTAACTTGAGTTTCCATTTGCCTACTAATAAATTGTCCTGTTTTTCCTTTTTTTTCTTTTCTTCTTCTTAATAAAATAAATAAATGAATAGGTCCAAGACAGATGCAACTGCAGAATTAGGGTACCGGCACCTTCTTTTGGACCAATTCAGACTGCTATGGTAGAAAACAAGTAAAATATTTTGACATTTGTACATCCACATACCTCTATATGTAGAATACCTGTGCAATGGTCTTAGATTTACATAGAATATTCCTGGAATCCTCTATATTTTGTCTTATTAGGAAACAAGCTTTGTGACTGTGGCAATATGTATCTTTTAATGCATAAATAATGCATACAATTGTAGTGTGAAAACCCGACTCATTCAAAATAAAGACTATCTCTGAAATGAATGCAATGGGAAATAAATCACATATCCCAGCATGGCTTCCAGACGATGATTAAGATTTGCAAGATTAACCCTCATGTTGTCCTCGGGTCAAATTTGACCCGTTTTCAGTTTTTTTTCATCACAAAAAATAAGCACTGAAAATGTCAGTGTTATAAATATAAAATAACTTTGAAAAAAACATCAAAAAAGCACCCACAACATTGAAAAAGTGACAATAAAATGTTTTTTCATGGTTGACTGGAAGACAACACAAGGCTCATGAAGATGTTGCGAGTATAGCTTTGCTAATTGCTGTATTATTGCTGATTCAAGGGCCTCTCCTTTTGAGTGTTGGCTTTTGCTCTAAATTCCAATAATAAGTGTAATGGGTGTGATGTCATGGCCCTGTGAAGGGCGGAGGTTATTTAGGGACACAGGTCATTTGCGCTCTCGCAGTTTCAGGAAGTGTTGCAGGGTGTACCATGGTGTACATGTGACAAACATTCCAGCTGTTCAGATAAGCTCAAACTTGGAGCCGAGGTAATGATTGTAAGTTATGTACTGTACTGTGAAATCCGTCAAATATAGTAGAATGGAACTGAGATGTTCAGTGTATTGTTTTTGTTTTTCCTTTTTAGTATTGGTCATAACTACATTAAAACATGCTGCTGGTCTGAATGAAACCTACATGACTTAAAGGTACGGCAGACTGTCTGACCATTCTATGAAATGCATTGTGTCTTAAAATACACTTGAAAGGTGTCTATGATTGTCTTGATTTTTTTTTTTTAAAGGACTTTTTTTTCCCCCCACATTCATTTGAAGTAATGGGCATTTATTTCTACAATTTGTTTTCTCAATTTATATTAAATATTATTTTTAAAGGGTAAAGTGCAGTATCGTTAATGGGCGCTGCACAATTATAGGGCTGGTTATAGGCTCAGAGATAGCTTTAGAGACCCCTCATTGCTTGCTAGTGTGGTTTGAGGTGTTGCCTTCTATTATTCCCTGCATGTTTATTAATGTGTGAGTTTTAAAGTGTGCAGTGGTATTTTGTTCTATTGCTCTTTTATTGTTTGTATTAGGTTCTAACGCATATTAATAGTCTCTAAATTATTCCAGTGCAATTTTGCTATTCATATTAAGTGATTGTGTCGGTGTCACTGCACTTTACCTTTATTTTATTTTTTTAAGTCGCTACTGTGTAGTTCCACGCTGGCACTGTTGGCCGTTCCTCATTAGTGTTTTTAATATATGCAGACTTTGTGAATAAACTCCATTTATATTTGGTAACTGGCCTCTTGTCCTGGTTTGTTCTGGACACTTACCTGTTTTCAATCACTACATAATGAAAAATGGTTCCTTTTGAAAAACAAATTACTGCACAATGAGCTGTCATAGGCTGTTGCTGTAATTGCTAGTACAGAATAGCCATGATAAATTGGTGATAAGTGCTTAAATAATACCTGAGCCCAACCCAAACGCAGTGTGTTTTAGAACTGTTTCAATCTAATGCTGTTTTTAAGATATCTCTCTCTGAACTAAAATAAAGTGTCAAAGTGGAATTTTTCAATACCTGGCAACGTGAAATTCATTATTATGGGTTATAACTGATATAGAAAGCAGTAGTAAATGTCTAACATTTTATTCTTGACCTTTTGTAACAGCAGTCAACAAAACAATCAACTCAACTCTTAAATTGGAGGACTTGTTAGTGTAAGTGGAGCTTCAGTTGAGATTGGTTTATCATTAGTAAGTACATTAAAGCGCCAATATTATGCTCATTGTCAGGTTCATAATTGTATTTTGAGGTTGTACCAGAAAAGGTTTACATGGTTTCATTTTTAGAAAACACCATATTTTTGTTGTACTGCACATTGCTGCAGATCCTGTT
>NC_045755.1:5706569-5706951 GCF_008692095.1 Etheostoma spectabile
CCCTGTGTGTTTAGGTCTCTGTTTAGCTACAGAGTGAGACATATTACTTGTTTTAGCTACAGAGTGAGACATCTTAGTTCTGTATTATCTTTGTTGGGAGTTGCACACGCACAGTTGCTAGGTAAGATCACATCAGCTTTGGTCAGTCCAAGGCAGGATTAGCTGGGAGACTTCTTCTAAACGAGGGGCACTTGTGGAATACTTGCAGAACAGAGACATGGAAGTAGTTCTTTTGTAGAGTATGGTGAACTAGCGTGTGTCGTAGCAGTGTTTTGCTATTGAGAACGAGCTAGCATGCTAGCGCTAACATGTGCTATGGTTAGCCAACTCATCTCGGCTAGTTAGGTAGAAAGCCGAACAGCTCACCTGGAGACTGAAGGCA
>NC_045755.1:5706961-5709461 GCF_008692095.1 Etheostoma spectabile
TCAGAAACCCGTATCTCACTCAAAACAGCGTAGCAAACTTTTGATGCATGTGGAAGCACCAGAGACACAATAACACCCCAAATCTTTCTTCATAATATGGGCACTTTAACCATTTTTTACCCACAATATTAACTATTATACACCAACATGTATTGTCATTATTGATCCATCATAATTTTTTTTTTTATAATTTTATCTGATAAAAATCAGGAAATAGTTTTGAAGTTCGAGTAGTTTGCAAACTTTCCGAAAATGACACATTATCTTAAAATCCTATTCTCACATTTTAAAAATTTTACTCAAACATAAATTGTTTATGAATTTATTTGGTGATTAGTATCTTTTACAACTTCAACTATTCAAAATGGGTACCTTATTAGAAAATGGTACCAAAAAGCCATCATGACATCAGGTAACTTGAATGCAATCATATGGTTTTCAGTGTGAGATTGTCAATTAGAAAGGTATCGCCCAAAAAAGAATGGAGAACACCTAAGGCAATCTAAAAGGCAGTAGTTCAGAACACTCTGCCATACACATATGATGATATGATAATAATATTGATTGAAAAACCTTGCATGGTTCCAGCTTTGAGGGCTGACCTCCAGCATGTGTGAGTGCATTAGTGAGTTGAAATGTGTGAGAGGTGTGTGTTTGTGTGTGTGTGTGGGCGAGAGACGAAGAGTGAGAGATGAGAGGCCGGTAGTGGCTCCTGACTGGGAAGATAGACTGTTACGGCCTCATTGATCTAAATCTCTCACAGGGAGCCCATTCCAATCGATACAGAGAGAAGTAGGCAACAGCACTGCTGCTGTTTGGACCACTGCCCCTGCAATATCTGCTCTCTCTGTCCCTCCATCTCGGTTTCTCACTTCCACTGGTTTCACACCACCCACCTAATTCCTTTTAGTCTCTCTCACACAAGCAAATATTTCTCCTTTAGTTTGGCCCTCGTTAGCTGTTCGAAAACAGCAATTTTCCTGATTTGGCTGCTGTAATTATTGGTGTCACACAACCGTGGCTGGTACAAAGCTACCGTTACCTGACCACTTCCACATTCCACCACTGCAGAACAGCTTGCTTGTGTGGGTGTTTCTGCTAACAAAGGTTATATTAGGGTTTAAAACATCTGTAAAGGTAAAAAAAATCTGTTATAATTAGCTCCTGATTGGACAAACTGGTTAAAAAGACCAATTCAAGCTATTAATAATGGTATTATTCTTGAAGTAACACACCGTGTGTGTGTGTGTGTGTGTGTGTGTGTGTGTGTGTTCTTCTATATTTGTGGGGTCCAAAAACCAGGAATACAGTATACTTGTGGGGCCAAAATGCTGGACACCAACTGTAAAGGGCTGTTTGAGGGTTAAGACTTTGTTTTAGGGTTAGAATTGGGTAAGGCAAGGCAAGGCAGCTTTATTTGTATAGCACATTTCAGCAACAGGGCAATTCAAAGTGCTTTACACAAAATCAGTTAAACAGATAAAACACAAGTACAAACAGTTAAAAATCATAAGCATTAAAAACCGATAAAACACATGAATAGAAAGTTAAAAACAAAATAGAAACATTAGGACACATAAACACAAGAATAAAAGTTACAGTGCAGCATAAGAAATTTAAAGAAATGAGCAGTCATTTAAAGAAAGGCAGCATCAAAAAGAAAGGTCTTCAGCCTTGATTTAAAAGAACTGAGAGTAGCAGCGGATCTACAGGTTTCTGGGAGTTTGTTCCAGATATGAGGAGCATAGAAACTGAAAGCTGCTTCACCCTGTTTAGTTCTGACTCTGGGGACAGAAAGTAGACCTGTCCCAGATGACCTGAGAGGTCTGGGGGGGTCATAGTGTAGTAGCAGATCAGAAATGTATTTTGGACCTAAACCGTTAAGTGATTTATAAACTAGCAAGAGTACTTTGAAATCAATTCTTTGAGACACATGAAGCCAGTGTAAAGACTTCAGAACTGGAGTGATGTGATCCAGTAAGGGTTAAGGTTAGGCAATTAGTTGGGATGGTTAGGGTAAGGGGCTAGGGATTGCGTCATGGCAAGGACGGGTCTTCACAAAGTCCACACTGAATGTGTGGACATTGACAAAGAGACTCTTTGTCAATGAGCGTGTCAAGGGGACACAAGAGCACAATCATCCACTGTTGGGAACTCTTTCTTTGTAAAGACAATGGTGTGTGTGTGTGTGTGTGTGTGTGTGTGTGTGGCTGTTTTGTCTCACCTCGCATCTCAGGTGGGATGTGGGAAATAGAGAGTGGCTCTCAGTGGGGCTACAGACAAGCAGATGGAGAATAAATCAATAAGGAAGTAGCAAAGCAAGAAAATAAGGGGGAAAAGAGAGAGAGGGAGGGAAAACAATTTCTTGGCCACCGCAGGCAAGAGGCTGGAAGATCCCTGGTCTTTGCGGTCATACTAGACCTCATATCAGAGTAAAGTACTGCCATTTTGAGGGCCGACTGTCGCTACATTTCAGATTAATCAATATTTGCTTAAAACA
>NC_045755.1:5710858-5714285 GCF_008692095.1 Etheostoma spectabile
GGAAACCAGTTCTCACTTTCACAGTTTCTCTGTGTGTCTGCATACGTTTCAGTGTGCGTTTGTGCACAGAGGATTTAGAAGCATTCAGTTGTTTGAAAGAACATACTGTAAGCTGAAAAAGTGAGAACTGAAGGTGAATTACAACAGACATTCAAAGTCAGTATTACCAGAGTTAGACACACATAGACAATACATATATGAAAAAGCATAATAGAATAAAGTGTGTGTCTGTGTGTGCCTGTCTTGGCTCATCTATAGGTGCTTGTGTTAGCAGTGTTTTGGCTGCAGTGATAGAGCATCTGCAAAATGGCAGTCATGAGGCTAATTGTGATAGAGCAAAGTCATCACTTTGGCACCTACAGGCGCACACACACACTCCAGTGATGGCACGTCCCTTAAGGGATTGTGGAAAACACACTTAACCCGACACACACAAACACAGCTTATCCTGACATCATAATATTGTGCATGCGGTTTAAAACAGTGTTATCATTGAATTTTCCGATGGTCGGTCTGGCTTTATGAAAAGGAGCTAATAAGGCAGCGTTTTCAGTGGATTATGAATAAAGTTAACAATGTATAATTCTGGCTAGTCCCAGGTTATGATGATTCAACTGTCAGTAGTTTTCACCGAGAGACGAACAAAGCTCAGAGCCACAGGTGCACCGTAGCAGTGCTGAGACACACCAAATCACTTAGCAACCACTTTGCCTTATTACCCAGAATTCACTGGGGTCCTGTTAGTGTATTAGCAGGTTATTCAGCTCTTTTCATTAGTGCCCTTGGCTCATATCTGCGTTCACCTGGGTCACAGATTAAATGTGCTTTCCTCCCCAAAAACAGAATATTTTTTGTATTTTTATTTTTTGTTGCATTATCTTTTCAGTTTATCGGTGTACCTCACAGGCCTTTCTTCTTCATCCTTGTCACAAAGCAGTATCTCGTCGGCTGTCTCTCTTTGCAATACAGGGAGAAATCCTATTTGTGTTCTCCTTCATGGTAGGATAAAAACCTTCCGCAGATTGTTGCAGCTGAATCCAGCTCAGTCCAGTTCAGCTGTTTCATCTGGCGGCTTGAGATCCTTTGAGCTTCAAAGTCTTCCATTTTCCAAAAAGTACAGATAAAAAAAAAAAAAAACTGACACTGAGGTTTGTATATGGCGGCACTCGCACTAGCAGCTGTATCATATCATATTTTGGGGTTAGTTAAAGCTGCATGAGGCAATTTTGCAGATAACAGCTCCACATGGCAGCAAGAACATTGCTGAATCTCTTCAGTAACAGATTCTGCAATGTAATGTTTTAGCCATCAGTTTTTTCTCTTTGACCGCCGGGCGATGGGAGCCTTTTTTTAAACACGTTTTCTTGTGCATTGAGAGGACTTTTTGCATGTAAGCAAATACTCTACGGCGTGGATGGGTCGCCAACGTTTGGGATTAACATCAATGCTATGCATGCATTTTTTTTTTTCCCAAGTGCAACTCAGACTTTGTTTTCTAGCTGCGAAATGTCAAGTCCTCAGTCCACTGACTGGTATGTGCTTTGCTCCGGGGCCGACAGTGTACAAGGGTCTTCTAACACACACTTCTGCTGCTGCTCCTCGATACCGCGGGCAAACAGCCTGATCAACTGGCACTGGACACTGCAGAGGGGAAGAGTGTACACACACACACACACACACACACACACACACACACACACACACACACAACACAACACCACACACACACACACCCCACACACACACACACCGCATCATTTAGCCTGAATAACAAACCATCAACTTAATGACTATGCTCATTTCAATGAGCCTTTACTGTCCATGTGGCAGATGTAAAAGCAATGGAACGGCACCCAAGTGTGCAGACTTGACATGCAAACTTGAAAGTGACAATCTTTGTGGAGTGGTGGGTATAAAGACCTTTTTAAATGAGACCCCTTTAACAGATGTTAAAATGCAGATGGGGCTGACGCACTATAATGACACGCATAAGACATCCTGATGCTTGCAAGGTAAAAGTATACAGGCAGAAAAATAAGCTGTGAACAGGCAAGATGGCTATTATGGTGCAGTAGTTTATTGCCTCAATTACTGCCTGTGCCTTTGTCTACTAAATATCACCTGTATTTTTACTTGAACACCTGTTTACTGGCAGGCTTCACCAGCAGTTAAGATGATGGAACAGCATAGTAACTTATAATTTTAAACCCAGTGTAGCAGTTTATTATTTTTGTTTTTATTATTATTATTATTATTATACAGAATGCCAATCACACTACAATAACAACTCTAAAATCAAGGAAGCACTATGATTGGGTTATAATTACATGAAAGGCCCCTAGCTTGTTTTATTGTTTTGATCAGTCATTGTGGCAACTTGAGTTTCACTTTTTATTTTTTTAAATGTGCATTTCTCACGTCCAAAGCCAAACTCTTCACTTTCTTTTCTAGCCTGGGCTATTACCATTAATTATCCGAGCAGCACTCTGGCTGGCGCACTCCAAGAACGATTAGCGGTGAGGAAAAGGCAATAAGAGGACAGACTTCTGCTTTAATTAAAGGGGAGTAGCCTTTTAATATGGGGAGGGCCGTTAAATTAGCAACATTACAGCGCCATGCATCATTGGCAAAGTACAATGGAGCGTGAAATAAATTATGCGTCCAACAGTGCCACACCGGCTGTATAGAGATCTCATAGTGGGTAAAGCTGAAGTGTGGACAGGGCCAGATTAATGAGAGGGGAATTTTGCAGAGTTTCTGAGATCGTCCAGCAGGGAACAGTCAGTCTCCTGACCACAGTATGTTGGACACTAGCTAATGGCACGGCTGCTCTCATTTCTACCCAGCCAAGTAGGAGAACTTGTTTGTCACCAGCTACTACAGTAGGGGAGAGCTGTGACAGTTGAAGCCCTTTTTAATTAAACGTAATTTACAAAGCGACCGTATCGCACTGAAAGCTAATATTTTCTCACTAGCAACCTACACCTGTCATCTGTCAAATGCAGTTGCATTTTCGGCTTTGAACAAAACCGTTCCGGATCTATTAGAACAAAAGTGGGACATGCGTAATGTTTCAGTCATCCCTCCTGGTCGGGACAAATGAAACACACAGTTTAAACCATGTAAACATCCCACAACTTAAATATTTTGCTACATTTCATGAAAGGTTCTCCAAAAGGTTTTTTTGTTGTTTTGTTTTTAGATTGTTGCTGGGCTATCTGTCTTTGTGAATGTCTTAACAAGTCACGTGAAGCATGTATGAAGCGGTTATTGAAATATCTTGCACTGTGGATGATTCTGCCATTTTTATAGCTAGATCAGTAAGTTTTCCCATTTCTATCGTGTTTCTATTGTGGAAAATGTTGTTTCAATAGGTTTTTACGTGGGTTAGTTCCACTGCACATCAATAGGATAACATGGGAAAACT
>NC_045755.1:5714295-5735708 GCF_008692095.1 Etheostoma spectabile
TATCTGGTGGGTCCAAGTATATTTTCATCTCTCTAAAACTACTTTCCCATGTCTCACTTCCATAAATTATTTTATGAACACAGATGTTTGTGCATTTGCTTGAAATACATGGAGTTACAGCCTGGTCAGGACGATTGAAACAGACATATGTCAATATAGCCTGTTTTGCTTTCCAGACAAACAAGCATGCAATATGAAAGTCACTAAATGGTCTACTGAATTTATCCTTTATGATCCTTTGTCTGTTACCAAATAGTGTTCCAATATAACAACCCAGGTAGCAGCTCTGTGAGACTGTACTGTGCTAAATGCTAACCTGTTGACAATAACAATAATTCTAAGGTGATGCTAGCAGGCATACTGTTAACCATGTTCACTATATAAGCTTAGTTTGGTAGCATGCTAGCACTTCCTAATTAGCACTAAACACAGAGTACAGCTACCCAACCAACCAACCAACCGTGTCATCTATTGAGCCGCACAGCTAACAAGGCTAAGAATTGTATGTGTGAGTGAAGTGTGAATACAGATCTGTCTGGCATACAGAACGTGATCTATTTCTACTTAGGCCTTAAGTTATGACACTCAAGGACATTTTAGAGCATGGTGCTGGAATTCACAGCAAAGACTGTTCTTTTTCTGAAGATTATATCTGTAATATCCACAAAAAGAACAGTCTTTGCTGTGAATTCCAGCACCATGGTGATGCAAGAAGTAGGAGCCCTGCAAGTATTTCAATGCTTTTTCCATTATACTCTCTTTTGCAATATTATGTGTGCTGATTCAAAGCCATTTGCCTGTCTTCACCTAAACTAAGAATGATTCTGCCTGTCTTCATCGCCTCAAAAAGTAAATTCATTCGTCACAGGCTTTATAAAACGCAAAATAAGCTGGCACAGTGGAAAAGTGATTGAACCATGCCTGTCTTCAGCAGTCAAAATGATTGTTTGCAGTTTTATAGCATTAAAAAGCCATATATATGGGCAAAACATTCATCATTTACTGGTAATTGACAATATATTTTTTTGTTTTTGCCAGTGCTGAGTCGAAACTATGTCTGATTTGTTTGTTTGCACCTCAGTATGACTCTTTAGTTTACTTTAGTTAACTTTATTTCTAACAAGACATGCAAATGTATGGACTAGAGTGCTTCAAATAACAGCAAGTTTGAAGTTGGATTGTATATTCAGGTGATTCTGGGATTAGTTACCTGACTTGGATGGCAACGTTAGGCAGGATCTCCCCATCGCAGGTCCAGCTGCTGTGGGAGGTGCTGTGGTTGCAGGTTGTTTGGGCGGAGCATATGGGACTGAAGCCTGTCTTCTTTGGACTCTGACTCAGGTCCTCTAGTGAAACCAGCTCATGTTGCCGTGGCTGGAAACGAAACTTCCTCACCCGGTGGACTTCCACAAACGAGTGGTCAAACTGGGGAAGAAAGCAGAGATGGATGAGAAATAGATGAAAGGGAGGAGGAGGAGAGAAGGACGCATAGATGGATGGAACAGATGTGTTGACAGATGGTGCAAAGGTTAAGACCGCCACTCTCCAGAAGCATTTGAAGAGTTTCTTTTGAAAATTAGCAGTGCGAACACAAGAGTCCATCGTTGTTTTCAATTTTATTTAGTGTCAAACCACAACAGGCGTTTTCTCAGTTTATGATAAATAAAAAATGTTCTTTAGAGTCAAATGCATTTTGAGTATCCACACAAATCAGTTAACAAATATGCAGAACACAATTACAGACAAGTGATGAAAGCACATACTTGGATTCTGAAGATGAAAGCTAACTTTTCAGAAAATATACTTTTAAGTACCTCAGCCTGAAGCTCCATTACAGTATCTAAACTTAATGATGGATTGAGGTCAAACTAAAAAGTGGGTATAGATAGATAGATAGATAGATAGATAGATAGATAGATAGATTTTATTTAAAAAAAATCAAAACAAATGAATCCATCAAGAATCAACAGCCACCATAATTTCTTTGGGGGATAAATGGGTTAGGGTTCTACTTTGGGTTAATTCAAAACTCAGGCTGCCTTTTAGAAACATTAACTTTTTGAATGTTTAAATGTCCCGAGTTGACCATGAACTACTTAATCATATACACAAAATAGCAGTGAAAATGGGCAGTGGCTTATTTTTCTGAAATACGATGATCACAGTAGGTGGCAAAACGATTCCTGGCATGCCACTCTTCTTTAGTTTACTTGTAGCTCCATAGCGGGTGAGGTAAAAAGTTAATTTCTCCTCCATTGTCTTTCTATGAACTCCAGCTGATTTTATAATGAAAAGCAAAACTACACGTAGCTTTATTTTTCTTCCTCCCCGTTTCTGATTAAAAATAAAAACAGCCAACAGAAGATCTAATGCAAAATAGAGGGATGGAGAGGAGGTCAGATGAAACGGAAGGACATAAAAACTGTAAATGACGGAGGAGTAAAAAGAAGAAAGAAAAGTATTTTGTCAAAATTGCCTTTCATCCTACTCGGTGTCGCAGAAAGGTTGAGCTCTGCCTGGCGCAATACCTCCTTCTACTTCACGGGGTGCCACTTTCTCTCTATTCCCTTCTTTTGCTCTCGTTCTCACACTCTCTCATCCCGAAAGCGGAGTGACAGCCATTTATTTCACATCAGACCCACTTTATGACTGCAGCAGCTTTGCATTCATGCTGGACGGTCTGTCTAAAAGGCTTTCTGACAAGGCCATGAATACGCTTAGTGGCTTCTCACTCCTTGTTTCTCTGCGCTTGGCTGGACAGTGATGCTGATATTAAGTGAACTCAGATGCAAAGTCCCAATCGCCGTACTGATACGACTACTTCTCTACCTTTCTGTGTTGCAAGTGAAGCAGCAAAAGACGACCTCAAGCTAGAGACGCGCCACGTCGTGCCCTTTTACTGCCTGCACCACAACACGCTCTGCCTTTGAGAAAATGAAAGCTCAGATGGGCCGATCCCCTTTTTCTGCTTTGCCCGCCCAGAGAATTTGGCCCACCCATGAGAGAGAGACATCCCCAAAAAAATACAGACTCAGAAATGGCACATTGGGAAAGAGACTTCGGATATGGTAGTAGGGGACCACTAAGGCCTATAAAAAAGCATCCAAAGAGCATCATGGCATGGGATCTTTTAATATATTGAGCAACTTCTCTGTCATAAAATCCGTTTTAGGCCTCTCTGCTTTAGCATCACCAGAAAATGCTGGTAAATTGATTTTGCCCACAGCGATTTGTAATTTAATTCAGTCACCTCGATTTAATATGCTTTATTGGGGCCGTGGTATTGCGTGGACACGCCTAAGAGCAGTAAAATCTTCCCTAAAGTTGCAAAATTTCCCTGTGATAACAGCAGCTCTGCTAACATTTTCTTTATTGTTCTTGGTCTTAAACTGTCTGCCTTTTCTACAACTAAATCCTATTAATTTCAAAGCTGCCAATACATAATCTCCCTATCTAATCAAATCTCATCACAAGTTTAAACTCACCTCAGGATGTCAGTGTTCGCTCAAAACACACTTTGCAATTGAACACTTTAACCAAGGCAGCTACTGTAGATAAAATTACTACAAGATGTTTCTAAATTGGATAAATTTCCCGAGGTCCTTCCTGAGGTAATAATTACTAATCACTAGACTTCCCCTGGCAATACATGCTTTCCTGAGAGGACATTAGTCTGGTATCAGCCTGTTCTCCCTTACAGCATATCCCTGATGCAGCGATTACCCGTGCCTCTCTGGACCGGGGTGGAGGTTATTTATGATACGTGGGAAGGCACTAGGGCTAAGGCATTTGAACTAAAGTGAACCATAGTTGGGAAATTGAGCCGAGTCAGCAAATGGAGGTGCTAGCACAGCAAGTGGGCAAACTCCTGCCTTCTGCTCGCTCCTTTACAGACTTAACACCCTCTCAGTTCATCTGTGCACAGATCGAGCAACTCTTGATGATGAAAACTTGAATTTAGTGGGATAGTGATTGACGGGAGGCTTACAAGTTTTGCTTTTATTTTGGTGAATTCCTTCACTCTTTGTGAAGTGTTTTTTTTCTTATCTCTGCTTGATATAAATAACATAACATAAATGTCTCCAGCTCATTTCAATTATGAAATGTACTCTACAGCATGACTCATACACTGTTTATGTACACTTATTTTAGAAGTATGAAATCATAAACTGAGTACTATTCCCATTGGGTAACGTTAGGAAGCGCTCCGCAGTTAATCATACGCTGAACTGAGCTAAAGATGCCATGCTTTAACACCACTCCTTCACTCCTACCTGGTCTTCTTTGTTGGTGTGTCGAAGGAGGTGTCTGAGGAAGTTCAGACGGGAGCACTTCCTGACGAGGATGAGGTCTGTGGTGCCGTCGGCGAGGTGAGCGGAGGGCGACAGGCCTTGTGGACTGCGGGGACACGCGCAGCTCATACTGGCCGCATTAATGGCAATAAACTTTCCAGTGATTACACTCCAACCACCCATGCCATCTGAAACAGAGGTGTCAAGAGTTGGAGTATGACCACACATCCAGTTTACGTAGCTGTACTTTTGGGCATACTTCTCTTTGATTCAAAGTAAAAATCAATCAATATTAAATAAAAGTGCTGACCATTAGTGATGCGCCTGACGATGGGACTAACAAACACGGTAAATCATCAAAAGTAACCAAATGTTGAGTTTCCAACCAACATCAAGTCCTGCAGAACTACAATCACCTCCAATTGATAGGAATGCCTGGTTGAGTTATTGGTTTTTACACCTTTTCTGGAGTAATGTTTTACTACAGTGTTTAATCCTCTCCATCTGCTATTGACACTTTTAAATGAACAGACCTTGAGATGCTGTGAATACACTGTACTGCCAGCTGCAATTCTGCAACATTTGCAAACATGCCACATTAGATTTAGTTTGTAGAATTCTGCCAGCTTTAAGTTTCTTACTTGTGCAAGTAAGATAAGAGATACATACTGTAGAAGCTAAAAAATCTGATTCCTTTCAGGCTCTAGTTTGGCTGTTCCAGAAGTGCTGATGTTCGACTGAAACAATCTGTGTAGCAACAGTAGCGGAATCTGGTTTTGAAATGATAGTGGTATTTTGCTTTATGAGACCTTAAGGTTAAGTTCCCAGCTTGTTACACATCAGCAGTGATGCTGATGAGGGTCCATTAGGATCCAGATGTCTTGGCAGGAATTCTCAGAGCAGCTTTACCCTGATGAGTGAGCCAAGATGAAACTTTAGTGTGTGTGTGTGTGTGTTAACCTTGCAGGAGAGCTGAATGTCTTATGTTTTAAAATGCAATTAAATATGGCCAAGGAATGTTTCACAATATCTAAAGCGGGAGTCGTGTAGATAGAAGACTGATTAGATTAACCTTGAGTTTGCCTTTTATGACTGATTGCACACGTGGCCTCTAAATCTGAAATAACAGACGCAATGGTCGCTCTTCACAAATCATCGCACCGTTCCTCGGAGATTAGCGACCGTTTGCGATGGTGGCGTATCAAAGACGCAGTCACCCAGAGGGGGGGCCGCCAGTGCCTGTCACCAGGGGGATAGTCATTGGAGTAAGCTGCATAAAAAAGTGATCACAGACGTCCAAACCTCAGAGGGAAAATTATGTGATCTCGGAAAGCAAAACGATTCATTACCTTTTCCACTCATTTTGCAAAACAAACTTACAGAGGTGATAACGCAAACCGATGATAACAAGCCCGCTGAGGCTACATAAAAACAACAATATTCTAATTGGGAAGCAGTGATTAAAGCTGAATACAAAAAAACTAAAAACATACAAAAAAAAAACAAATCCAACTGTGGACTGTAGGCTCTGCATTAGTAGTATGTTTCCAAATGAGTATTTGCTTTTGGAGGAGAAGCTGGCTCATTTGCAGAGAGGGAGAGTGTCGTGCCTCATTGATTTAGCAGTTGTCTGAGATTTCCCTCGCCAGAAAGGAGGGGAAAAAAAAAAAACATTAAATCGCAAAACAAACTGCAGCACTGGCATGAGACAAACCCCCTGTCAGAGCTGGCAAAGCCAAATTCTTTCCTGATTAGTGGTAGTGTGTCACACATCACACGCAAACAGGTTGCACTTGCTTTTATATTAAGACAGGAAAAACATATACACACTCCATATGAAGTCCCAGATAGCCAGGTCAAGATGTATTGTAATGAAAATGTAAAATGTAATATAATGACACTAATTAGACAGAAAAAAAAACACACTCTGCATATTTGAAGCTCCACTTACACACACAAGCATGCACCGGTGCACATACACACACAAGTCAGTATTTCATCTGCTTCCAGAAGGGTGGGGGGTGATGCTTTCCTACTCAAGGCTGAGTGGACAGACACCAGCCTTGTGTGTGTTGATTGGGAAATTGAGATAAAGGCTCCGGAGGGGCACATGTCACTAAAATCAGTTTATATTTTCTCGTCAATAACTCATCAAGAATCTCATCAACAATGTTGCCGTGCCGCGGGAGAAAAACAACCCCAACTGAAAATGGGAGATCTTTGAAAAGGGGAAGATGATGTTGTTATTTACACTCAGTCCAACTCAGGTACTGCAGAATGTAAATCTCCCCTGGTGATTTGTATGTGTGTGTGTGTATGTGTGACTTCAAGGGAAAAGAGAGCTAGTGTGTGATTGTATCATCTTCTTTGTTTTTATGTCTTATTTTCTCTCAAACGACAACCTTTTAGAAATACTCATTTTCACACATCTCAGATTTCTAGAAGTGGTTTCAAAATGCACAAACATGGCAGAGAAATGACAAATGCTTTTCGGTGTGATAAATCTGACACATTTGGTGTACACGTACCTTTATCAGACTTTTCCTTCTCCTCTGACATCTCCCACTGTGTGTCCGTTGATGAGGGCTTGTGCTGACAAATGCGGCACCTGAAATATCAGCGTAACCTTGCTTTACAATCATCAAACGGTCAGTGCTGCTGTGTCATTCAAGGTTTTAACTAGCTTAGATGTCTCATTAGGAGGGAATAAATTCAGTCCAGCTTAAAATGACTTGTATTGTGTTTAGCTATTTAAAATATAGTAGTTTGTCAAAAATGCTCAAAGAAGTCTACACCCAGCAAAGCCTTTTGTGGTATCATCATGTCTCTTTCAATGCTTAAATAAGTTGTCAGGAAGCACGGCACTTTACAGATTAATGGTTTTCAGCCACGTTCAGTCCCCATAACAAATGCAAACAACGTCTGCGCCCAGCATCAACAAAAACAAAGCATTAGACAAATGCTTTTTTGGTAAAGACTGAATGGGCTCTTGGTCCACAATAAATCAGATGGGCTTCCTGACAAAGTAAACTATCCCATTTAAGCTCTGACAGGTGCACTGCTACTATTGAAGTGTGTCAGATAAGTTAGCACATTGAGTGGCGGAAAGCTGTAGAAATGGATAGCTCTGATGCTTTATTTACCCGGATAGACACTGCAGCTTATCCCTGGGGTCCCCGTTGTTGTTCTTAGCGGGGAGGAAAGAGATTCTGCCTTCGTAATAGTTGTGACTCAGAAAGGTTTTTACCCCTGGAACAAAACACCAGAATGCATGTCAAAATGTTGTACTTGTTGTGTTTGATTGAACTTTAATTATACCTGACAAAACAATTCAGAGTAAAAGTCCTAAAGCAACACATCTGCAAAACTAATTTGACAACTATTCTTCTCTTTTTTTAAAAAAAATTCAAATTATGTGATTCTCTAGCGGTTGTTGTAGGTTTATATATTTTCAGCAAAGTCTGATGATGATGCTATAGTCAAAGTATTTAAAAGCCATGTTGTGTTCAGTGGCCCTGGGGCCTCATTTACAAACCATGCATACCCAGTTCTATGCTTGAAACATGCAGACTTCTACTAATATAATAGAATTAATGGTGGCCTATACTCATCAGACATTCATGGTCCCTGGAGGATGAATTCCATCAATTCCCTCACTTTACCTCTAGTGCCACCATGGGTTTGACACTTTGGATTACGATAAAAGTGGCAATAACGTTCCCATGAGCCTCAGCTGTGCTTTAGGCTTAGTGGACACACTGAACTAAGATGGCAAACATGCTTAGTATTATAACTGCTTAGCATTAGGTTGTTACCATTGTCATTGCAACATTAGCATGTATCTCAAAGCACCACTGTGCCTAATTACAGCCTCACAGAGCTACTACCGTCGCTGTAGGTTCTTGGTTTTGTTTTTTCAACATTAGCCTGTACGTGCACAAGCAGATGGAATTAGAATAGGTTAGATTTATAATCAAGCATTGTGTAAAGGTTTAGGTTCTTCTTTCACACACATTCAGAACTTGTTCTACAAATGCTTTAAATAATTGTCATCTGTGCCGGTGGCCCCCAGATTAATTTAGCTCAGTTTCATAACTTAAATCATTAGGCTGGTGTCTTTTATTAAAGCATATTACAACACAATGTGTGCAAGTATTTATGTGCAGCCCCAGTGGGAAGAGGTGTTAGTGAGTCCCACTACTGAGCTACACAAATGCTTGTACTAAATCCACAAGTCTAAAAATGTGTGTTAGATTTTTATCTTTAATCCTTCAAAGTCTGGACCCGGAGCAATGTAACCGTAACCGGGTTACGTTCCATTTAAAATAAGCAGGTGCGAAGTCAGTTAGCTCAGAGATCAGTGAGCCAAGGGTTTAACAAAAAAAAAGGTTAAAGTGTGTAGGTAGGCTTAGCCTTGAAGAGTCATTCAAGTCAAGAAAATGATGGCCCTCATACCTGACAGGTCATATCTAGCAGGACCCAGCCATCTCTTCTTCTCGCTGTCTGTCAGTATATCACCATAGAAACCGTAGCCAAGCAATGAGACTGAGTATCTAAGAAAGCTGTCATTGTGGTGAACTGAACACACGTCCATCGGCTGGGAATCACCTGTTAAGAAACACCCAGTAGAGTTGTAAAAAGCAACTCCCTGCTTTGTTACCACAACAAACACATGGGCATGAAAGTGAAAACAGTTGCTGTAATAACCGCCTGTTGTTTGTAGCTTCCAATACAACACTTCATCTCAGAAAATTGAAACAGCATGCCACCCTGACACATTGCATGCTGTAAGTCCTCTTTAAGTCCTATGAGTCTTTCAGTTACTTACTTACCCACAATGATGTGTAAAGCAGAAGTAACTGGATCGTTGGTTCCCACTGTGGCAAAACAGATACAATCAGTGGACCCTGTCGGATAAGAGACACACAGGTCGATGGTCACTCATTATAGCACCGGTGTAGACATGTTGAAGAAACTGTTATGGGAAAAATGTCTTAACTTAGCTTGCACGTACAGTACATTGTTTTCACTAAAAAGTAAATACAAAAATATTTTTTCATAGCCTACATATCGGCTTTAAATTTAATTTAGAGCCGTAATGTGTAGAAATTTTTGTCTAACTTTGGTGTCTCTGTGTTAGCAATTAAAAAGTAATTGTGGTAGACATCCTGCTGCCTGATTGTCAGTTTTCCAAAAAACAACAACTTGTGTCAACAGAAAAACTTTATTGGTATGTAAAAAAACTTTTTTGCAAATACCTACTGGGATGCATGCACATAAAAAGACTCTACAGTAATGCTAGCAGCTCTGTCAGCTTAGCTAAATGCTAATTTCAGCATGATAACATGCCCACAATGGCAATGCTAACATGCTGATTTGTAGCTGCTATAATATTTACCATGTTCACCAACTTAGTGTGGCGTGTTAGCTGGCTAACATTTGCTAATTAGCACTGAGTACAAATAACAGTTGGAGCTGATGGGAATGTCATTAGTTTGGTCATAAACCAAAGAATTTGACAAACTAAAAAATTGGTCTTACAATTATCAGGTCACTACAAACCACAAATGTAAACCTCTTGGTGGGGCTAATAAGGATAAGGAAATAAAAAGAGTGTCATTTCCTTATCTCATTATTTGCATGCACCAGTTCTAGTCTGGCCGGTTGCCTAACCCAGTTTGTTGCTGCAGGGACGGTTCAACCGTCATGCAGACAGGAATTTAATCAAATGCTTGTTTCAATCATTTAATCTTAGGGAAATAACTTTAAAAACCTAAAAATGACGAGTGGTGTTTGGTTAGACCAACTGGGGAAATTTGCACATGCCTTCTGATACAATATCACATTGATATTACTATGATTTTTTTATTTTTTTTAAGATGTGCTTTCTATTACTAGACTCTGAAGAACAGTCAACACATAGTGTCATTAATATTCTTAGAGTAACAATGTGTCTTCAAAGATCTTGCTATCTACACTAATAAGACTAGACTGTACAAGCATGTTGTGAGACTCTATTGGCGGAGAATGCTGCAATGATGTAAATAAAATGTGAACATATCTTATTCATATTTGAAACCAGCCATAAAAGATGTGGTCCTTGGTGGAGTAACATGACTTTTAAAAGCAACCAAGTACAAAGAACTCAGTTGAATGATTTTATTAGGCGGAAGTAAGGAGACGTTTCAGTCATAAAGTGAACTAATAGGATAGCTCCAAGTCCCGGACTATCATCAGCTCTCTTCAGCCAACAAATGAGGGATAAGAGGCATCCCCTGCCTTGAGAGAACTGTTGAGTTTGATATTACATCTTTCAACTCGAGAGGTATAAAGGCTCTATCTCTCTTTCTGCACCACATGGCGTAATTTCAGACCTATCTGCCCAACTTTGATCATCTTCAAGTGGTGAAATGGACCTACTGCTACTGATAAAAGACGGAGAGAGTGAGGGAGAAAAGAGAGTGAGAGCTAACTAGTGATGTTTTGAGCTGGCTCACAGAAGCGTGACAGAGGAATCAGGCTCGTCATTCGGCAGCGGACACACAGATGAGTATGAAGATGAGCGCACTCTCTAGCTTTCTATGAATATCACTTATCTGGCCATTGCTTCTTCCTCTCCGAGTTTTATAATCAAATCCAAACACTTTCCTATTGCTGCTGACAGTGCCACACTCTCTACTGTTTTGCTGAGTGTAAAAAAATAAATAAAAAAAACCCCTGTGACATATGCTGTTTGAGTCTTTTAAAGCTAACCAGTAAAAGCCAACTGACTTTGAATGGATTTAAGTGGCGCACACAGATGTTCTATGCTGTTCCGTGCTCAGATGTTCAATGTTTTATTCCTCTTACTTTACTCAACCGCAGTAGCCTGTTGGCATATTCAGAGGAGAGAGCATAAACTGTCAAAAGTCATATCCTCAGCGGAGAAGCTCCAGTTTTTATCTGCATCGTCCCCAAAACTGTCTTGCCAGTAAGATCATCTTTGCAGTAAAATCATCTTTATCACAGGGACAACAATGGAGTCTAGATGCTTTTTGGTGCTGCCCCCAAAATTATATTTTTGCTATTTGAATCCTCAGTACATGAATGTATTTATAACTGCACTTGTGACTGTGTATTATGAAAGCAGTGAACCCTTTTGAACTAGACAAGTGGGCCTTTGAACAACATGTAATTTTAGTTATTTCATTAACATAACCTACTTTTGATGTGTCTGGATTAGCTGACATTTCTTTTCAGATCATATTATCTAAAATCAGTAGTACAGAAAGATGTCATTAGACAATTCAGCATTTGTGGACATGACCGCTCATGAGTTCATGGCTCTTAATTTGAACCTTGGCATAGAAGACTTTGATATCTTGCTGACACATGCATATAACTTTCACAACAATTTTTAAATTGATAAAATCATAAATCACACCTAGGGGACAAAGAACCACAGATCTACAAACCATTTAAGTTTATGGTCACATCGCACATGGTGGCATTTGTTGCAAAAGCTCAATGCCTGCTATTCTTCTATAGCAAAAGTGTATGCGCCAGGATGTTCAACATTTTACATTAACGTCAATATTTGAGACATTACTGGCACTTTAAATAAAGAAAGTTATAAACTGTTTCACAATCAAGGGAGATGAATGATTGTTAATTGAGGCGTTTTATCCCTTTTTAGAAAGTCTACAGTAGAAAGATGAGAGAAAAGGGAAAAAAACAATCTATTGCTCATCAACATGCCTGTGCTTAGTCAATGCTCTTGAAGGGGTGGCAAAAACTTGCTTTGAGTTTACAAGCACTTAGGAAAGGTTGGCCTTGGCCATTTCATGGTTTGTTTAACTCTTGCCTTAAATGGCATACCAGTGCCATTTTAAAACATCTTTCGAACAACTATTGTATATCTACTTGAGAGTTATTATCCCTGCCGCCTTGAGTTTTCACAGACAGCTTGAAGTATCTGAACTGAGGTGTACTGTAGTGACAAGATGTTAGACCTTTATGCAATCATATGAAAATATTTTACACACTAACATGGCAAGGAAAATTGAGTCTACACAACCAAGTCATAGTTGTCTAAAAATAATTGACTGTGTCCCCAGCCATTTTTTTATTTATTTTTCAAAACCCTCTGCTATTACAATCAAGCTGAGCAACAGATAGCCTCACATTGGTCTCCATGCACTGTATTTCAATCCTTATGAAAATTACACTGATTTCAAAATGTCACACAACACGTTCCCATTTATGACGCTGGGAATGGCTGACCCTCCGCAGGCCCCTGATGGACCCCCTGCCCTGTTGCCATAGAGATTCTCTTATGTAACTCGGCAAACCCCAAGGCTGTGGTTCTTTAATATTGAAATCAATAACATTTCTGTTAAGTGGGCTTTTTATCCAAGAGCGAGCCTTTTTGAAACTCCAGCAACTCTTCTGTACAATTCAAGAAATAAGCTTGAAATTTATCATGCAACACTTATCTTGACGAAACATAATCTATTAAAGTATCTGAGAATATAGAATGTCAAAGGGATACACTAAATATACAGTAAATGTACAATTTGACTGCAAGACTTTTTTTATGTGTTATTTCCTCTATGATTGAGTAATCGAACAAAATAAATGTTGGTGTCCTTTAGGCAAACTATAACATGTCATGTCATCATTACATTATGTTCTACAAAGACTAATGGGGGAAAGAAGTGGTGTCTTTCTTTCCTTATTTATTTATTTATTTTTGACATGTGACTGAATGTAAAGGCAAAATGGTGCGCTTTAAAAGAAGCATTTGTTCTGATTCTGGAAAAGTTAGATCCCGAGTTGTTGTGTTTACCTGTGAAGTTTATGTAGTTCATAGAAAAATAACAGGCCAAAAAGTGCATGCAATTCTAGGCCAGAATTTTACTTTAATATATTTGTCATTCATTTTATTTCCTTTCTCCATGGTGTGTTTTGTATACATTCACATCAAATTGTTTGCAGCCATAAGAGCACAAAAATGCTAAATATCTTGTAGGAGTTGTGCATCTCATGTAAACAATTCCAGTTGACATTTTCTAACCTTTACTGAGATGCAATTTAACATTGGTGTAATTTCACAAAGCTTGTTTTATTGCTAACAATTAGATAGGAAAATTGGTACCAATCTCATATCTGTCAGTTAAACATGGGGCTACAGCAGCAGTTAGCTTAAAGTAGGTTAGCTTAGAACTTAGTTACAGCTCCAAGGCCAAGAAATGGCCAAGCACCCCACGTAAAATCACATGTAATCTTTACGCTTTGACAATTGTGTAGATTAAACAGACAGAACCTGTTAATTTGAGAGCTTTAGAGGTGCTTGTTGGCTGTTTTTGTTACATTTGGATAGAGCCAAGCTAATCTGTTTTCCCCATTTTTCCAGTCTTTATGCTAAGCTATGTTAACCGGCTGCTGTCTGTAGCTTCATTTTTATCGTACACAAATGGTGGTGTCAATATTCTTTTTGTTCTTTTACATTCATACTCCATATTACTATGTTAGTTGGAACATTGGTGTCATATCGCTCTTATCTTCTTCTCTAACTCATGGCAAATTGCATATTTCCTAAAACTAACTATTTCTTTTAAAGCTTTTAACTAAAACTAGATAACACCAAAGTTAAATTCCTTTAATATGCTATTTATAGATCATTATCACCAAAACAATTCCTTATGCACTGCTGTTTCCAAGCCCTGTGTATGTTTTTATGTGATATAATGACCAAAACTCACCGGCAGGGATGATCCCTATGTGTAGAGAACACGGCACCAACTCAGCATCTGGTTGGTTATGGTCGACTTTATTGTCTGTTTGGGTCCTGGTGATCAACCCATGCAGGATCTCACTGAACATCCCATCTCCACCCACACACACCACCCTGGACAAAGAAATGATATTAACAATTTACACAAGTTTGACATGAGTTCTGTGACACATTTGAACATGATTGTTTAAGGTCATACAGGTAGCCTGTGTGAATGCCACATACGGAGTTCAAACATGTTCATCTGTTTGCGATAAAGCATAGATTTAGGATTAGAAACTACTACATAGCCAGAACATTTTGACAATAATACCAGTGGGCAGCAGGAGCAAAGGTGAAAGCATTCAATAAATAAGAATATCACTATGTGCCACCCAGCATTACATCTTTTTTTAAGTCTATATCAAAACCTTACAGAAATAGCACTATAAACTATATGAACTGCAGAGTAAAAACATAATGGACCCTAACCCTGCTCTGCTGGACTAAATACCTGCTGGATAGACGCTGGAGATAACGGGGCACTTAGCAGGGAAAGACAGTTCATGTTCTTGATGCCCCTAATGTTAAGGTATGAGCTGCACTTTATCATTGCATTTTTTTGAGCTGCAGTATCATGTACAATTGTCAAAAAACAAAGTTATGTGACTTATTTGGGTGATTTAGATTTATTGTACAGTTATTGTAAATTTGTGAAATTCTAATACACATTCCTAGTGACATCTGTTTTATTGCCTTTAGATCTGACCTGCTGCTTTTGCTACCTCTTGATTTTAATTTAATACTTTAAGCATTGAATAAGCATACCAGGATAAAAGATTGTATTTCCATCTCTCTGTAGGGAAGTTTTGTGTTGTATAGAGATCATCAATCCTCCACTACCCATTCAACTCATGGAGTACCACAGAGATCTTTCCTGGGTCTTTTACTATTGTGTCTACAAGCTACTTTTAGGTCAAATATTTCAAAAGCATATAATGTTTCAATTTGTATGCGAATTGCGCTAAGGTGATTCTCAGATACTATTGTACTACTGATTGTACCAACATCTCATACAGACATTCATCGTTTCCAGATGAGCATGATGTTTGCGGTTTTGCATGAAATGTCTTAACTACTGAATGTATTGCTATGGATTTTGGTACACATATTCCTCAGGATGAATTCTAATCATTTTGGTGATTCTTCAACTTTTTCCTCTAGTGCCATTCTTCAGGTTAAAATCTTAATTGGCTCACACTTGAATAAGAAGTTAAAGGGGGAAAGAAATGCAGGAAGGATTAAAACAGCATCTCTGTCTTACACTACCAAAATGTCCACAGATGTTTATCTGCCAACTGTTAGGAAATAGTGATCTAAATAGATAAACACTGATCAAAAATCACATTAGGTCATTACAATTCTGTACAAGGAAATGCAAGCCAACGTGTGAGAACATTAGAATACTAGTTGAGTGTAAAAACAACACAGGGCTTTGTCTCAGTCATTAAAATCTGACACACCACAGATTACAGCCAAACAGGGCCCCATAACAAACTCCTAAAATGTGATAATTGATACACATCTGTGGGAGAGTCTCTAAAAAGGCATTGCTACAATATGAACAGACATGAGTCAACTTCATGTCACAGAGAAGAACCGGTGTTTAATGCCTGAAAGCAGCAGCTACCGAGCTTGAGTACTCACCCGTCATATTTATCTAGATTGGCCTCCGTCTTCAAGTGGTCCCTGGCATGATTGGCTCGCTCTGTAACTATGGAAACAAATCAAATGGCAAGTGTTAGTGCAATTTCTATGAAAGAGAACATACAGACAAAATAACTGGAATCTTTGTGGCCTGACGAGCATGCATTTACTGGCATTTTGAAATAAAAAGGAAGGAAAAGTGCTGCACTTTTGAAACATTGGGACTCGGTCGTTGTGCAGATTAATGTTCAGAAAAAGCAAAGGCATAGTGGCACACAACAAGCTAATTCAGCTATTGTATATTAGCTGGCAAAATGAGCTCTGGGCCAACAAAAACAAGATTTCAACAGTAAATCTGTTTTCCAGGCATATACTAATAACACAAAAACAATCCTGCAATCCACAGCAGCTGTAGGAAGCCCAGAGTGAATACTATTCACTATTGATAGACCATCAATACCCCAGACTGTGTGTAGCTGTAGCAAACACTTATTGAATAATAGATGTGTTTGGATACCCAAGCTTATCAACTATCACTGCTTCCATTAAGGTGGTGGCATGATTAATGGCACTATAAGCCAAATCATATCCTTGCAAGCCTCTTTGGTCCCTTAGAGAGGCCATGGTGGCAGTGGAGATCTATACGGCGGCCATCAAGACTCATTTTTTATTTAAATGTTAAGGAACGCTACTGATAGGGACCCACCAATCACGTCAGCTAAGATGCAGGCGCGGCGAAACAGTGGAGCCACCTTCTGCTCGTAAATACGCCTCCCACGCCTCTTTCCTCCGTAGGGATTGATGTACACCAGAAGGCTCTTTGGTCGGTTGGCTGGAAAGTGAGTGAGGGGAATGAGATAATCATTAAAAAGACTGTTTACTTTTTTTTTTTTTACAAATGTGTAACTGACAGCAGCTTGATAAAGTTTTCATTAACCAGAGACCTTTCTCAAAATGCTCAGTCAAACTGACTGGTCTCCAAAAACACGCCGCTCACGAAATAAATGGTGTGTCTACTGACTATGGTAGGAGTGTGAAGCAATTCAGAGGTGCTGCATCATTCGGTGATAAACCCACAAAGTGCTGCAATGGAGAATATTAAATGGCTTGTTGATGGCTGTTATGGAAGACTGCATTTAGGACAACAAACTGAGATACAGCAGCTGCTCCAATTGAAAATGTATGGATTGGGATCAAGAGTTAAATGAGCACAAAGAAATACAGGGTGCAATATTGTTTGGCAATAAGACAAAAGTTCCATTAGATTACATAAATGGATTGTCAATGGGTGATGTAAAGGTGTACTTGTGGAGGAGATTAACACTATTGAACACACTAAGGTTTCATCTTCACAGAATGCAGTTAATTTTTGTTGAATTGATTCATCCTGCCAGACCAAATGGGGCTAAGTAGACCATTTCCTATGGGTTAAACCCATTTTACAGCCTTATTTTCACCTGCTAGTTATATAATAAATCCTGTAGAACTCAATCGCGTAATCTCTTTGCAATTGCATTTTAAGTGTAAAGCACTGTACTAGGTCAAACATGTAAAAAGCTCTATGTTGTTACTAATATGTTTCTGGTCATGTAATATGTTAATTCATCATTTTAACCTATATATTAAATTTCTTACATCTTCAGGTTGAACATTTTTTATTTTCTTCCAAAATGAAAAATGTGGTTGATGATGTGCTGATATGTACATTTTCAGTCCAGAGTTATTTTGTGTTTAAAAAGCATGTTAACATATAGGAGACAGTTGTGCAGATTCTTTGGAGCACATCAGGACAGTAAGATGGACGCAAACAATAATACGGACATCCTCTTCATGCCAGCCAAAGATATTTTTAGTACACCTCTTTTTATGTTTGTAATACCACCATATATTTTGTCAGACTGCTGTTGCAGGCTCCTTTCTTTATGTCTATGCCTGTGAGGTACTGTCTAGAAGAGAAACGCAGGAGGACAAACTATATTGTAGGTTTGCCTCTGGGCTCTCCTGAGGGCATCGATACCACCGACAAAAATGACATGTTTTTTTATAGGCAATAATGCACACTTTCTTTACAGTATGGTTAAGGAGTAGAAGAGCTCATTTTCCAATAAGACTTGTCTTGAAAGCTTTAATGATCTACGGTTTGGTCTGAAACAGAAAATATGAACTGAATAGACTTAGACTTAGACTTCCACTGTGTACCAATAACCTAATCTTTATTATTACAGTGTCTTGAGCTTTGTGATATTAATCTGTAGGCTGTTCATTTATAAAATTTCCACTTTGTTTACTCAAACACTATTGATATAGCACACAATAAAAGCATCCTTTTCCAGTTTCAGAGGTCTTCCTTGGGCTCTACAGTAACTTATTTTAGGTACGGTATGGTGGCGTCCCAGTAAAGTTGTCCGTAAACCACTCAGAAAAAAAAGATTGTATTGCATATCCCTTACATTGCTGACAGCTATTGAAATTGCTCAAGAAATAAACAGTCTGATCTTCCCAGAATACTGGTTCCCTCCATGCAGAATAAACTGTGCAGCACAACATACTACAGTCTAATCTCAGCCTGAAGAACAACAGGTAGCCATCTCTAAATTAAATTTGTGTTTGGCATGGAACCCACGTTGCTAAAATCAATAAGCTTTGCCTCAACTGCTATTTTTACGTGACCAATGTGCTACTGAATAATTTTTTCCTACAGTTACAGTTGCACTTTGTCTCTTTGTAGTGCAGATTAATGACGTGTGTACTCCACTTTCTATTAGTCCTAGTACTCACCAAGCCAGATTCCCAATACGTGGCACTTTTATGGAGCCTAGTCAATAAACTGATCAAAGTACAGTACATTACCAAGTCTTTTAGAGAACATCATTAAACAGTTACATACTGAGTAATGACAGTTGCTCATTAATAACTTGGATCCACTGCTCGCAGAGTCCCTGATTGGCAGAGTGGAAAGTAACATCATCACACCGCCACTGGTGCTGCCTTGTTCTGCTAATGTAGAAAACTGTGGAAGAACAAAACAGAAGGAAGGGACAGAATGTGAGAAAAAGAATATGATTAGTTAACACTATTTGTCATAGGCGTACTCACTGGTAATGGCTCACATTTACATTCCACAAAAACATTTTGAGGTTTAGTCTGCTGATAAACACACAGTTTAGACTGTCAACCTTTCTGTTCCACTCTAAACACTTACCATTACAAACCAACACCACATAGTTCTTAGAAGAACAAGAATGGAAAAGGAGCATAAATAGAGGCAAGATGCTATCACTAAAACAAAATAATTCCTGATATGATTTCTAAAGATAACACCAAATGTGCTAAAAAAAAAGCCTTAACTTCCTGGATATTATCTACTGTGAAACACCAATCCTTGTTTTTGACTTCTACTGTAATTTGGAGAGTATTTCTGGGCACTAGAGCAGATATTTTTACATATCAAAGTTTGTCTACTCGGCCATTTTGCACAGACTACTATCAGTGCTACCTGGCTTTGCTATGGTGCAGACTTGGCCTGGCTTTATCCTTACCAGCCAGGTCAATCAGTTACAGGAGTGTGTAATAAATGAGTGCATGTGAGAAATGAAGTAGTCAGTGAAGTAAAACAGGGCTCTACTGATAGTCAGACAAAAAACTCAAGATGGAGTCACATAATATCCTGCCAGAAACATTACTGAAATATTTACACAAAGGAGCAAAAAAAAAATCACTCACTAAGCACTTTGACAGCAGATTCACTCCCTTAGCATTTCAAAGTCAAATTAGCACACTAAGCATTCTTTTTATCAGATAGAAAAGTAAACTTTTCAGGCAAGTCCAAATCACTTACACTCACTTACTCATACTTGCAGCGGGGTAGGGAACGAGACGTTTAGAGTGGGTGTGAAATCATCCTTTAATAAGTTACATAATCAGGATGTAAGTGACGGGATGTCTTTGAAGCCAAGTTTCCACAGATCGTGGGAATGCAGTCGTGTCAGGCTTGACACACTCTAATGCCAGTAAAAGCTCACATTAGTGAGGTAATTTTTAACATTTGGCTGTGATAAATAATGTAAATCCGATCTTGTTTGGATATAATCTAATGGCTCAAAATTAAGCTTTAGCCCATAAGTCACTGGCTTGCTGCCATCTTAGACCCAGCCGGCTGAGGTATGAGGGACTCTCTTGTTATTGCATTACTTTCAGACTGTGGAGCTGTCTACAGGCTTATTTCCAGTGTCAGATCATTTGCGATTGGTGGAGCTGAGTCTTTTGGCACACTTACTCAAAATGTAACTGTGATTTGGCATTAACCTACTATAATAAAATGAAAGCGACAGTGATCAAAACTGGCTTCAGGCAATTTTGTTGGAAGAAACAAAAGACACTATCTATTTCTCAAAGCGGCACCTCAGCTATTTAGTATTGGACTTCCATAAAGATGGAGGACTTGTGAAAGACACAGTAAGAAGAAAAATGGATGAGATATCCTGTGTTTTAGTTCATTATAATAGTCAACCCCTAACATTCTGGATCCTACACTTGCCATAATGCAACTTGTCATTTTCTCAGATTTTACAAAACTCCTGCAGAACCACAAAAAGAAAATTATACAACTGTGTTCAGATGCCGAGTATTACTCCCCACAACAGGCAAATTGACTTTGAGGTGCAAAATCAGTGTAATGTCCCTTTATTTTGTGTGTGTGTGTGTGTGTATATCAGTATAGGTTAAATACCTGTGAATGCGTGGGGATACAGCTGGGGGTGCTGCTTTGTTTTTTTCTGACTCTTCCTGGTCTCTTTGCTGTCATCATCTTTGGTCTTGTGGACAGCCACTATTTCACACACCTGAATAGCATGGCTGTGTGCTGGAGAGACATAAACAAATAAATACATTGTTTACTCATACAGCGGCATGCATAGGTTATTGTGTAATGCAGTTAATACATTCTCACATGTACACACATACACTTCAACAAGTCAAAGCAATTGTGGAAGTGTAAATTGCTAAAAATCATTAATATCTTTTGTTACGATCATTAAAGCTGCAACAACTGTTTTGTTTTTTTTACAACAATGGATCACATAATCTTGTGTAATGTGAAAGGGGTCGCACATAGAGACAAACCCACACAAAATTGTCACCCAACTCTGTAGGTCCCCTCAGCTCTACGGAGATTGTTTCAGATCATTGTTTTGGTTTTATTGCCCACAACCTTTACTGTTTATTGTTTTGGTTCAGGCTCACCCAACTCATCAACCTCATTTCCAGATGTAGCAGGCAGCTGTTTCAGTGAAAAGGCTCCGATAAACACACAATACGCGTCCTGCCCAGCACCAAATAGTACACAGACAAAGTTACCCGCTGATTACGTTGAATATTTAGCAGCTAAAGTGCAAGATAGTCCCCTTAAGAGTTGGTGGAGAAAACAGATCTAAAAGTAGAGTGAATATTGGATTTCAGTCATCACATGAATGCTAAGATTGCTCTGTATCTGCTGGATGTCTAAACAGGCAACTGTTTGCAGACAAGAAATTAGCTTAGGGACCGTTTGGTATTTATGGAATGGACCACCGGAAGAAAATAGGGGAGGGTCATCCAATTTTTTTTGCTCTAGGGGAGAGGGGCACCCAACTTTTGTATTCATGAAAACAGCAACATTTCAA
>NC_045755.1:5735718-5735830 GCF_008692095.1 Etheostoma spectabile
TTGGTGCATATTTTTCCATGTAGCTCCATGTAGCTCTCTGTCTTGGCCCCAATGGCTAGCAGATGAGTCCCTCCCTGTTTAGTCAGCCAGACAATTTGAGCTGTAGCTTTGT
>NC_045755.1:5735848-5736298 GCF_008692095.1 Etheostoma spectabile
TTCCCAAATGAATAAATCCTGTTTAATAAATAACATAACTGCTTTGCTAGTTCCATCATGTTGTAACTAAGACATCTGCTAAAAAATATATTTTATTAGCATGATTGCCTTACTGTTTATTTCAAAAACATCGAAAACACCAATGTACAAAAACATAGCGGACCAGACGCAAGCTTTTATTTTGAAAAGTCAAAGCACACGGACAGCACGCCGCAACCGGAAGGGCATGAGACAGGAGGTCTCCAGGCTGCAGCCATCTGAAACATCCTTTCTGTCCCAGTGATTATTTGTGAAACTGTGCAAACAAAAGCCTTTTCAAGTCCTTTGAGAAGGCAGGGGTAGTAACATAAAAGCTCCCAAATTGACACTCATCTGAGAAATGGAGCTTTGGATAATGTTCAGCTTCGGCATCTTTACAGATGCTATAATATACAATGACTGAGGAAGCCT
>NC_045755.1:5736308-5736686 GCF_008692095.1 Etheostoma spectabile
CCATAGCAACCAGTTCACGTGTTGACTTAGTTATTACCCAGTGTGCTTTGTTGACTGGTCTCCAATGTTTTATTATTTTATTTCATGTGAATACTAGATTACTACAGGAGTAACCTAGTATTAAAAGTAATGAAGTAAAGCAGGAAATGTGCATTTACTTTCCATACTTATTGTGTTTCCAACAATGTTAGTGAATAAGTATTTTCTGTAACATAATTTTATGTAATGTTTTTGCCTGTTATGTTTAATTTACTGGGCAATGTTTTTCTGAACATCAATGACATTAAAAACGGTGGTAACTGAAACAGATATACAACACACCATGTGTTTGTATACACATATGTATGGCAAACAGACCTAAATACTACACAGATAAGA
>NC_045755.1:5736696-5736835 GCF_008692095.1 Etheostoma spectabile
CTGCACCACCAAAGTGAACATAAAATAACTACGAAAAATGCATAAGACACTGTTGTTAAAACCTACACAATCAACAGACAGAGACGGCATCTAAGAAGTTTGTGATCAATTGTGTATGGTGATGTAACCAAGTGGTGTC
>NC_045755.1:5736845-5742286 GCF_008692095.1 Etheostoma spectabile
TTCATAGGGGTATGTTTTCACCCCTACCCCTTATCTCTTGATTTCAAGTGCCAAAGGGTAGGGGTAAGGGGTAGGGGTAAGATGGAGAAATGGGATTCAGCCTAAATCTACTGAAATGGCCACCATAACAGTGGAATATGATGTGTAAGATGAGAAGGCAGAGGTTAGTCATGTACAGTATGTCATGGTTGTAAAAAAAACAGTGGCTATCTGTACATCTTTGCCAAGTGTAAGCCAGAACAGTAAGTATGAATAAATAGTTGGGGACGGACTCCAAAATTCCTCTGGTAGCCCCTTGAATAATAAACAAACAGTCCCTTATTATTCATATTACAAACAGTAAAATAAATAGGAAGCACAACAGCCATTCCCCATGAGAGCTGGTGAGTGTGGGAAGGAATTGCATCTCCTTGTTGTTTTTTTTCCCCACAGGAATATAATTAAGGCTGCTAGTTTACAATGACTTTGCGATGAAAGATTTTGGCAGTCTTTGAATGGGTTGTTCATTAACAGAATTTGTCAAGTATAGTCTGATTTGGTACCTCCTGGCAGTGAAGAGATGGGGTGGGTGAAAGAGCTGCTAAGGGACATCAATATGGTATTAATTCACTGAAAGGCAGAGATTAAGAAAATAAAGAGAATTGTTGTGGAATAGTTTCTTTTCACATACATACTGGTAAGTGAGGACAAGCTGGTCTTAGTATGAAACAGAGTGGCCAGGGGAAATCCAAATAAATGTTGTGGTCTGCTGCCTTCCCCAACCTGTTGTGTGTCTCCCCTTTTCTTCCCTATGTGTTGTCTGTTTGCCGTGAGGGCGTTTCCGGGGGATTCAGAGGCGTGGCTTCCATCAGCACTCCGTCTTCCACTCAGCTGTTTCCCATCACTCATCATCCCACTGCCATTCATAAACCCGGGCTGACCGTCTCCTCAGCGCCAGATCGTTACATGCATTACTGTGATCCGTCCGTTGTCCGTCAGTGCTGCCTACCATCCTCTCAACCACCTACCCTCAGTCCGCGTCTGTGTTTGTCATCTTCCGCTCTCATTAAACCACCTGAACTGTACTCAGTCTTCGTGCATTTGTTATCTCTGTGGTTCTGTCTTACTGAAACGTAACAATAAAGGCAAATAAATCATTGAAGAATTGCTTCAACACCCATGATATGGACGTTAAATAGGTACAACTCAATGCTAGGAAGGTGGTGCCTAAATATTTTATGCTAGATCTTACAATATAACTTTCATTTGTGAACCATTTATTTAAATCCAGAAATCGTGGAGCATTCAAGCACAGTACATGGCTACGCTACTAAGGGAATAAATTCAAAAATGCACTTTTCTACTATAAAATGACAATATCACTTGCAATGAGTTGAACTGACCTCTTCAACTGCATCAGTAACAGGCATTCCAGTCTCTCCTACAAATATATTCAGCTGATATGGTGAAATGGATGGGAGGGAGGCATGACATATTATTTATCTTCTGGGAGTCTGAGGAATAGGATTTCATTTCTTTCTCAAATAAAGATGATGCGCCATGCAGGCATGAATAACTTTATGACCATCGATATTCACACTTTGACAAATAGGAAGAGTTATGGCCATGTGGGTAATAGCTTTTTCAGAAAAAAAAATAAGAGGAGGAGTTTTATTCCAACTGTTTGAAAAATGGCACCTAGTGTTCTGCTAAAGTGATTGTTGGTGTTAAATTAAAATATATAATGGATAACTAAAAGTTACTGCGACTTACACATTCCATCTGTTTTATAAATTAATTATCCTACAGGGGCACAGGGGGCCTGACACTATCCCATCATTGGTCGAATGTATTGGTATGTATGTTTATGTATTGACCTTTATGTCTAAAAAAGACTAGTATGGAGTTACCAGGAGTCTAATAATAAGTCTAATAATAGCTTCTCTTTTGGCAGAGGCTAACCACTTTCCAACATGCCATGGCCAAACTAACACAACGTGTTACACAACTTGTTACTAAGTAATGTTTTACTGTCCAACACAGTTAATACGCAATACAATGCAGCCTTCATTTATTTTGGCTGCTACAGCCTTACTTGGTGTGGTACAACTAGTAGCTTATGAAGGCTTGCTAGCTAAGGTTAGCTAACGTTAGCAAGCATCATATCTTTTTATTGATTGCTGTGTAACTGACGTTACTAAGTCAATTTACAGACTTTATGACTCCTGTATTCATGTGCTACTGTTACCATGTTTGTCACCATGTTTTAGCCTATTCACTATTAATTCACACTTGGCAACAATGGCTGCTTGTCAGAAACATCATATAGGCTCATCAAACTACTTTTTCTGTTGTGCAATGTGTTAAACTGATAGTTTTACTTATTACTGAGATGTCCTGACAAAATAGACATGGTGTATTGAAGATGATGTTCTAACATCAAGAATAATTTTATGCAAGCGTATGCAGATAAGCAAAAGCATATTATCTTTGGTAAAATGTTGCATGTTGATAATGACAACTACTGTACAGTTACAATATAGAGAATAAAACCAAGATTACAACAAACTGTATTAGATGTGAGATAGTTCAACATGCAATCTTAAAACCAAATTTGTACCCGATTTGTGCCAAAATATTCAGTGGAATATATTATAATATCTTATCTCGTATTTTTCTCATTTACATGTTTGTTATCTTAAGCTCCTAGGCTTACATTGAAATCTTAAAATTGTATGAAATCTTTTCTCTGTGTTAGCCTGGTGGGCAAATCTACTTCTGTCAAAAAATGAACATTGATCATTGAGTCAGTACAAGCGGTATCTCTCTCTCTCTTAATCAGGCGGGTCTTTTTGAACAACTTGGTCAAATTAACCCCAGAAACAAGCACAGAGCCAACGTCAGTGAACTGTGTTAGGGAAGGAACTGGAAACAATAGCTGACATGCCTACACTGCTCCAATAGCCCTGCAACACAGACAAGTACGCAATAATCCCATCAACACACACACACACACACACACACACACACACACACACACACACTACTTTTTAGCTCAGTGAATTCCCTAACTTACATGCTAAGCCCTCGGCCATACAAGGCAGATCCTCTCTGCTCTCCTCTGACACACTTTTCTTTGTGCTTGAAAAGAATCTGCCCATTCATACCACAGGGCTCTGTTACTGTACTATGAACTGATGGGGTCTGCCCCCTGCAAAAAGTCATCTTTTCAGAAAACTGGGAGGGTTTCAAATGTCTGGAGCTAGCTCTGCATGTGGAAGAAAACATCTAAATGTTTGTTTTGTTGGTGATACCTAAGAATCAATACTTGACTACTGCTGCAGCTATCAGTTACTCCAAATAAATGATTAGGAAGTGACAATTAAATGCAAGACGACATACCCTAACATCTTCACGAGACAAACCACAAATAACTGCAGGGCAATCAAGATATACAGTGGTGTGAAAAAGTGTTTGCCCCCTTCCTCATTTCCTGTTCCTTTGCATGTTTGTCACACTTAAGTGTTTCGGAACATCAAATCAATTTAAACATACACAAGGAAACACAAATGCAATTTGTAAATGAAGGTGTTTATTATTAAAGGTGAAAAAAAATCCAACCATCATGGCCCTGTGTAAAAGTGATTGCCCCCTTGTTAAAACATACTATAACTGTGGTTGTCCACACCTGAGTTCAATTTCTCTAGCCACACCCGGCCTGATTATTGCCACATCTTTCACATCAAGGCATCACTTAAATAGGACTGCTTGACACAGTAAGGTCCACCAGAAGATCCTTAAAAGCTACACATCATGCCGAGACCCAAAGAATTCAGGACAATTGAGAAAGAAAGTAATTGAGATCTATCAGTCTGAAAGGGTTATAAAGCCATTTCCAAAGCTTTGGGAATCCAGCGAACAACCGTGAGAGCCATTATCCACATGGCGAAGACATGGAACAGGTGTGAACCTTCCAGGAGTGGCCGGCCGCCCCAAATTACCCCAAGAGCGCAGCGACGACCACCCAGGGTCAAAAGACCCCACAACAACGTCCAAAGAACTGCAGCCTCACTTGCCTCAGTTAAGGTCAGCTTTCATGCCTCCACCATCAGAAAAAGACTGGGTAAAAATGGCCTGCATGGCAGAGTTCCAAGGAGAAAACCACTACTGAGCAAAAGAACATACAAAGCTCGTCTCAATTCTCCACAACATCTTGATGATCCCCAAGACTTTGGGACAACATTCTGTGGACCGATGAGACAAAGTGGAACTCTTTGGAAGGTGTGTGTCCAAGTATATCTGGCGTAGAAGGAACACTCATTTCATAAAAGAACATTATACCAACTTAAAATTGGTGGTGGTAGTGTGATGGTCTGGGGCTTTTTGCTGCTTCAGGACCTGGAAGACTTGCCGTGATAAAAGGAACTATGAATCTTGCTGTCTACCAAGAGATCCAAGATCCTGAAGGAGAATGTCCGATCATCTGTTTGTGTACTCAAGCTGAAACGAACTGGGTTCTGCACAGGACAATGATCCTAAACACACCTAAGTCCACCACCGAATGCTGAAAAAAACAAAATGAGACTTTGGAGTGGCCTAGCCAAAGTCCTGACCTGAATCCTATTGAGATGTTGTGGTATGACCTTAAAAAGGCCGTTCATGCTCGAAAAACATTTAATGTAACTGAATTAGGACAATTCTGCAAAGATGAGTTGGCCAAAATTCCTCCAGGATGCTGTAAAAGCCTCATTGCACGTTATTGCAAACGCTTGGTTGCAGTTGTTGCTGCTAAGGGTGGCCCAACCAGTTATTAGGTTTAGGGGGCAATCACTTTTTCACACAGGGCCATAATGGTTTGGATTTTTTTTCACCTTTAATAATAAACACCTTCATTTACAAATTGCATTTTGTGTTTACTTGTGTTGTCCTTGACTATTGTTTAAATTGGTTTGATGTTCCGAAACACTTAAGTGTGACAAACATGCAAAGGAACGAAATGAGGAAGGGGGCAAACACTTTTTCACACCACTGATAGCTCAAAATAAAAACAAACAAACAAATGTAGCTTTGTCACTTCAACAATATACAAGGCATAACTGATTAAATTAGTGTGACCTGGAGCGCAACGCTTTGTGTTTGTGTTACTGACTCATGATTCCAGCACGCCCACTGTAAACACTTGAAGCTGCCAGAAGTAATGTCTATGAAGAAGTAGCTGTACATCACTTACAAGATTTAGGATTCCAACTAAAGGGATATCTAAAACCATTAAGCATGGCAATAAATAAAATTTACTACTGGCACTCTTTGGCCCATAATTAGTAATTTTTTCTATCAATATCCACTTTAAAAAAACTGGTTACAGACCATACACTAGTTTATAAACAAGCTCGTTACCCACAGATTATAATATCTGTAGGGCAAATACTGCTACTCTTTAAGGAATAGTTACACAAAACAAA
>NC_045755.1:5742311-5742450 GCF_008692095.1 Etheostoma spectabile
GGAAGACTTGCCGTGATAAAAGGAACTATGAATTCTGCTGTCTACCAAGAGATCCAGAGATCCTGAAGGAGAATGTCCGATCATCTGTTTGTGTACTCAAGCTGAAACGAACTTGGGTTCTGCAGCAGGACAATGATCC
>NC_045755.1:5742531-5755439 GCF_008692095.1 Etheostoma spectabile
CCTGAATCCTATTGAGATGTTGTGGTATGACCTTAAAAAGGCCGTTCATGCTCGAAAAACATTTAATGTAACTGAATTAGGACAATTCTGCAAAGATGAGTTGGCCAAAATTCCTCCAGGATGCTGTAAAAGCCTCATTGCACGTTATTGCAAACGCTTGGTTGCAGTTGTTGCTGCTAAATTAGAAACTACTCGACATAGCCAGAACATTTTGACAATAATTACCAGTGGCAGCAGAGCACAATGTGAAAGCATCAATAAATAATAATATCCTAGTGCCACCAGCATAAATCTTTTTTACGTCTATATCAAAACCTTACAGTAAATAAGCCTTTATAACTACTATGACTGCAGAGTAAAAAAACATAATGGACCTAACTCTGCTGCGGACTAAATTACTGCTGTGGATAGGACGCTGGAGAAAGGGGCACTTAGAGCTGGAAGACAGTTCATGTTCTTGATGCCCTAATGTTAAGGTATGAGCGCACTTTCAGCGCATTTGTTTGAGCTGCAGTCATCATGTCCAAGTGTCAAAAACAGTTATTGACTTTATTTGGGTGAATTATGATTTCTTGTACAGTTTATTTTAAATTTTGTGAAATTCTAAGACCATTCCTAGTGACCTCTGTTGAATGCCTTAGATTGACCTGCTTGCATTTTGCTACCTCGTGATTTAATCTAATACTTTAAAGCCTTTAATAAGCATACAAGGATAAAATTTGTATTGTCCATCTCTCTGAGGAGTTTTGTTGTATAGAGATCATCAATCTCCACTACCATCAACTCATGGATACCACAGAGATTTCTGGGTCTTTTACTTTGGTCTAAAGCTATTTTAGGTCAATATTTCAAAGCATATAATGGTTCAATTGTATGCGGAATTGCGCTAAGGGATTTCTCAGATACATTGTACTGACGATTGTACCAACCCTCATACAGACATTCATCGTTCCAGATGAGCATGATGTTTGCGGTTTTGCATGAAATGTCTTAACTACTGAAGTATTGCTATGGATTTTGGTACACATATTCTCAGGATGAATTCAATCATTTGGTGATCTTCAACTTTTTCCTCTAGTGCCATCTTCAGGTTAAAATCTTAATTGGCTCACACTTGAATAAGAAGTAAAGGGGAAGGAGAAAATCGGAAGATTAAAACAGCATCTCTGTCTACACTACCAAAATGTCCACAGCTGTGTATCTGCCAACTTGTTTGAAATAGTGATCAAATAGATCACTGATCAAAATCACATTAGGTCATTACAATTCTGTACAGGAAATGCAAGCCACGTGTGAGAACATTAGAATACTAGTTGAGTGTAAAAACAACACAGGGGCTTTGTCTCAGTCATTAAAATCTGACACACCACAGATTACAGCCAACAGCGCCCCATAACAACTCTAAAATGTGATATTGACTACATCGTGGGGAGGTCTCTAAAAAGGCATTGCTACAATATGAAACACATGAGTCAACTTCATGTCACAGAGAGAAGAGACGTTTTTTAATGCCTGAAAGCAGCAGCTACCGGAGCTTGAGTACTCACCCGTCATATTTATCTAGATTGCCTCCGTCTTCAGTGGTCCTGGCAGATTGGCTGCCTCCTGTAACTATGGGAACAAATCAAATGCAAGTGTTAGTGCAATTTCTATGAAAGAGAACATACAGCAAAATAACTGGAATCTTGTGGCCTGACGAGCATCATTTACTGGCATTTTGAAATAAAAGGAAGAAAGGCTGCACTTTTGAAACATTGGGACGCGGTCTTGTGCGATAATGTTCAGAAAAACAAAGCATAGTGGCCACAAACAAGCAATTCCGCTATTGTATATTAGCTGGCAAAATGAGCTCTGCTGCCAACAAAAACAGATTTCACAGTAAATCTTTTCCAGCATATACTAATAACACAAAAACAATCCTGCAATCCACAGCAGCTGTAGGAAGCCCAGAGTGAATACTATTCACTATTGATAGACCATCAATACCCAGACTGTGTGTAGCTGTAGCAAACACTATTGAATAATAGATGTGTTTGGATACCCAGCTATCAACTATCACTGCTTCCATTAGGTGTGCATGATTAATGGCCTATAAGCCAAATCATATCCTTGCAGACCTCTTGGTCCCTTGAGAGGCCATGGTGGCAGTGGAGATCTATACGGCGGCCATCAAGACTCTTTTTTATTTAAAGTTGTAAGGACGTACTGATAGGGACCCACCAATCACGTCAGCTAACGATGCAGCGCGGCGAAACAGTGGCGCCACTTCTGCTCGTAAACTCCCCACCCTCTCCCCTTCCTCCGTAAGGTGTTTGTGTACACCAGAAGGTCTTGTGGTCGGTTGGCTGGAAAGTGGATGAGGGGAATGGAGATAATCATTAAACGACTGTTTACCTTTTTTTTTTTTTAACAAATGTGTAACTGACAGCACTGTATAAAGTTTCATTAACCAGAGACCTTTCTCAAAATGGCTCAGTCAAACTGACTGGTCTCCAAAAACCCGCGCTCACGAAATATGGTGTGTCTACTGACTATGGTAGGTGTGAAGCAATTCAGAGGTGCTGCACTCATTCGGTGATAAACCCACAAAGTGCGCTAGCAATGGAGAATATTAATGGCTTGTTGATGCTGTTATGGAAGACTGCATTTAGACAACAACTGAGATACAGCGACTGCTCCAATTGAAAATGTATGGATGGGATCAAGAGTTAAATGAACACAAAGAAATACAGGGTGCAATATTGTTTGGCAATAAGACAAAAGTTCCATTAGATTACAAAATGGATTGTCAATGGGTGATGTAAAGGTGTACTTGTGGAGGAGATTAACACTTTGAACACACTAAGGTTCATCTTCACAGAATGCAGTTAATTTTGTTGAATTGATTCATCCTGCCAGACCAAATGGGGCTAAGGTAAGCCTTTCCTATGGGTTAAACCATTTTACAGCCTTATTTTCATGCTAGTTATATAATAAATCCTGTAGAACCATCGCGTAATCTCTTTGCAATTGCATTTTACGTGTAAAGCACTGTACTAGTCAAAATGTAAAGCTCTATGTTGTTACTAATATGTTGTTGAGTCATATTAATATGTTAATATCATTTTTACTATTATAAATTTCTTACATCTTCAGGTTGAACATTTTTATTTCTTCCAAAATTAAATGTGGTTGATGATGTGCTGATATGTACCATTTTCAGTCCAGAGTTATTTTGGTGTTTTAAAAAGCATGTTAACATATAGGAGACAGTTGTGCCAGATTCTTTGGAGCACATCCAGGACAGTAAGATGGACGCAAACAATAATACGGACATCCTCTCATGCCAGCCAAAGAATATTTTAGTACACCTCTTTTTATGTTGTAATACCACCATATATTTTGCAGACTGCTGTTGCAGGCTCCTTTCTTCTATGTCTATGCCTGTGAGGTACTGTCTAGAAGCGAAACGCAGGAGACAAACTATTTGTAGGTTTGCCTCTGGCTCTCTCTGAGGCACGATACCAACCGACAAAATGACATGTTTTTATAGGCAATAAGTGACACACTTTCTTTACAGTATGTTAAGGAGTAGAAGAGCTCATTTTCCAATAAGACTTCGTGAAAGCTTTAATGATCTACGGTTGTCTGAAACAGAAAATATGAACTGAAAGACTTAGACTTAGACTTCCCTGTGTACCAATAACCTAATCTTATTATTACAGTGTCTGAGCTTTGTGATATTAATCGTAGCTGTTCATTTATAAAATTTCCACTGTGTTTACTATCAACCTATTGCTAGCACATAAAGCATCCTTTTCCAGTTTCAGAGGTCTTCCTTGGGTCTACAGTAACTTATTTTAGTACGGTATGGTGGCGTCCCAGTAAAGTTGTCCGGTAACCACTCAGAAAAAAAAGATTTTATTGCATATCCCTTACATTGCTACAGCTATGAAATTGCTCAAGAAATAACAGTCTGATCTTGCCCAGAATACGGTTCCCTCCATGCAGAATAAACTGTGCAGACCCAACATACTACAGTCTAATCTCAGCCTGAAGAACAACAGGTAGCCATCTCTAATTAAATTGTGTTTGGCAGGAACCCACGTTCTAAAATCATAAGCTTGCCTCAACTGCTATTTTTACGTGACCAATGTGCTACTGAATATTTTTCCTACAGTTACAGTTGCACTTTGTCTCTTTGTAGTCAGTACTGACGTTTAGTACTCCACTTTCTATTAGCCTGTACTCACCAAGCCAGATTCCCAATACGTGGCACTTTTATGGAGCCTAGTCAAATACTGATCAAGTACAGTACATTACCAAGTTCCTTAGAGAACATCATAACGTTACATACTGAGTAAAGGACGTTGCTCATTAATACTTGGATCCTGCTCGCAGAGTCCCTTGATTGTGCAGAGTAAGATACCATCACACACCGCCACTGGTGCTGCCTTGTTCTGCTAATGTAGAAAACTGTGGAAGAACAACAGAAGGAAAGGGACATAAGGTGAGAAAAAGAATAATTAGTTAACACTATTTGTCATAGGCGTCGCACGGTATGGGTCCCATTTACATTCCACAAAACATTTTGAGTTTAGTTGCTGAAAACAACAGTTTAGGCTGTCAACTTTCTGTTCCACTCTAAACACTTACCATTACAAACCAACACCACCTAGTTCTTAGAAAACAGAATGGAAAAGGAGTAAATAGGCCAAGAGGCTATCACTAAAAAAATAATTCCTGATAGATTTCTAAAGATACACAAAGTGCTAAAAAAAAAGCCTTAACTTCCTGGATATATCTACTGTGAAACACCAATCCTTGTTTGACTTCTACTCGTAATTTGGAGAGTTATTCTGGGCATAGAGCAGATATTTTTACATATCAAAGTTGTGTCTACTCGGCCATTTTGCACGACTACTATCGTGCTACCTGGCTTGCTACTGGTGCGACTGGCCTGGCTTATCTTACCAGCCGTCAAATCAGTTACGAGTGTGTAATAATGAGTGCATGTGAGAAATGAAGTAGTCAGTGAAGTAACAGGGCTCTACGATAGTCAGACAAAAACTCAAGAGGAGTCACATATATCCTGCCAGAAACATTAACTGAAATATTACACAAAAGGAGCAAAACAAAAAATCCTCACAAGCACTTTGACAGCAGATTCACTCCCTTACATTTCAAAGTCAAATTAGCACACTAAGCATTCTTTTTATCAGATAGAAGTAAACTTTTCAGGCAAGTCCAAACACTTACACTCACTTACTCAACTGCAGCGGGGTAGGGAACGACGACGTTTTAGAGTGGTGTGAATCATCCTTAACTAATAGTACATAATCAGGATGTAGTGACGAATGTCTTTGAAGCCAAGTTTCACAGATCGTGGGAATGCAGTCGTGTCGCTTGACACACTCTAATAGCAGTAAAAGCTCACCATTAGTGAGTATTTTAACATTTGGCTGTGATAAATAAGTAAATCCGATCTGTTTGGATATAATCTAAGGCTCAAAATAAGCTTAGCCCATCAGTCACTGGCTTGCTGCCATCTTAGACCCGCCGGCTGACGGTGAGGGGACTCTCTTGTTATTGCATTACTTTCAGACTGGGACTGTCACAGGCTTATTTCCAGTGCAGAATTCATTGCGATTGGTGGGCTGAGTCTTTTTGGCCCTATAACTCAAAGATGTAACTGTGATTTGGCAATACCTACTAATAAAACATGAAGCGACAGTGATCAAAACTGGCTTCAGGCAATTTTGTGGAAAAACAAAGACTATCTATTTCCAAGCGGCACCTCAGCTATTTAGTATTGGACTTCCATAAAGATGGACGACTTGTGAAAGACAACAGTAAGAAGAAAATGGATGAGATTCCTGTGTTTTAGTCATTATATAGTCAACCCCTAACATTCTGGATCCTACACTTGCCATAATGCAACTTGTCATTTTCTAGATTTTACAAAACTCCTGCAGAACACAAAAAGAAAATATACAACTTGTTCGATGCCGAGTATTACCCCCACAACGGCAAATTGACTTTGAGGTGCAAATCAGTGTAATGTCCCTTATTTTTTGTGTGTGTGTGGTGTATATCATTATAGTTAAATACTGTGGAATGCGTGGGGATACAGCTGGGGGTGCTGCTTTGTTTTTTTCTGACTCTTCCTGTCTCTTTGCTGTCCTCATCTTTTGCTTGTGACAGCCACATTTCACACACCTGAATAGCATGGCTGTGTGCTGAGAGCATAAAAACAAAATAATACATTGTTTACTCATACAGCGGCATGCATAGGTTATTGTGTAATGCGTTACTACATTCTCACATGTACACACATCCTTCACAACAAGTCAAAGCAATTGTGGAAGTGTAATTGCTAAAAATCATTAATACTTTTGTTACGATCATTAAAGCTGCAACAACTGTTTTGTTTTTTTACAACATGGATCACTATCTGTGTAATGTGAAGGGGTCGCACATAGAGACAAACCCACCAAAATTGTCACCCAACTCTAGGTCCCCTCAGCTCTACGGAGATTGTTTCAGATCATTGGTTTGGTTTTATTGCCCCACCTTTACTGTTTATTTGTTTTGGTTCAGGACTCACCCAACTCATCAACCTCATTTCCAGATTAGCAGCGAGCTGTTTCAGTGAAAAGGCTCCGATAAACACACAATACGCGTCCTGCCCAGCACCAATAGTACACGACAAAGTTACCGTGACTGATCTTTGTTTGAATATTTAGCAGCTAAGAGTGCCAGAATAGTCCCCTTAGAAGTTGGATGGAAAACAGATCTAAAATGTGAATATTGATTTCAGTCATCACATGAATGCTAAGATTGCTCTGATCTGCTGGATTCTAAACAGGCAACTGTTTGCAGACAAGAAATTAGCTTAGGACCGTTTGGTATTTATGAATGGACCACCGAAGAAAATAGGGGAGGGTCATCCATTTTTTTGCTCTAGGGAGAGGCACCCAACTTGTTTCATGAAACAGCAACATTCAAAGTGGCTTGTTTGGTGCATATTTTTCCATGTGACTCCATGTAGCTCTCTTGCTTGGCCCAATGGCTAGCAGATGAGTCCCTCCCTGTTTAGTCAGCCAGACAATTTGAGCTGTAGCTTTGTAGAGACGTGCAATTTCCAAATGAATAAATCCGTGTTTAATAAATAACTGCTTTGCTAGTTCCATCATGTTGAACTAAGACATCTGCTAAAAATATATTTATTAGCAGTTTGCCTTACTGTTTATTTAAAAACATCGAAAACACCAATGTACAAAAACTAGCGGACCAGACGCAGCTTTATTTTGAAAAGCAAAGCACACGACAGCACGCCGAGCAACCGGAAGGGCATGAGACAGGAGGTCTCCAGGCTGCGCCATCTGAAACATCCTTTCTGTCCCAGATTATTTGTGAACTGTGCAAACAAAAGCCTTCAATCCTTTGAGAAGGCAGGTAGTAAACATAAACGCTCCCAATTGACACCACTAGCTAGAATGGAGCTTTGGATAATGTTCCAGCTCGCGCTTTACAGATGCTTATATACAATGACTGAGGAAGCCTAGTGCGAGTCCATAGCACCAGTTTCACGTGTTGACTAGTATTACCCGTGTGCTTGTTTGACTGGTCTCCAATGTTTATTATTTTATTTCATTTGATACTAGATTACTACAGGATACCTATTATTAAGTAATGAAGTAAAGCGGAAATGTGCATTTACTTTCCATACTTAGTGTTTCCAACAATGTAGTGAATAGTATTTTGTACCACTTTTATGTAATTGTTTTTGCCTGTTTGTTTAATTTACTGGCAATGTTTTTCTCTGAACATCAATGACATAAAAACGGTTGGTAACTGAAACAGATATACACACACATGGTGTTGTGTATACACATATGTATGGCAAACAACCTAAATACTACACAGATAAGAACATCTGCCTCTGCCCCAACAAAGTGAACATAAAATACTACGAAAATGCATAAGACACTGTTGTTAAAAACCTACCACATCACCAGACGGCGGACTAAGAACTTTGTGATCAATTGTGTATGGTGATGTAACCAAGTGGTGTCCCATTTTAGGGTTGTTTTCACCCCACCCCTTATCTCTTGATTTCAAGTGCCAAAGGGTAGGGAAGGGGTAGGGTGTAAGATGGAGAAATGGGATTCAGCCTAATCTACTGAAATGGCCACCATAACAGTGGAATTGATGTGTAAGATGAAAGCAGAGGTTAGTCATGTACAGTATGCATGGTTGTAAAAAAACAAGTGGCTATCTGTACATCTTTGCCAAGTGTAAGCCAGACAGTAGTATGAATATAGTTTGGGGACGGACTCCAAAATTCCTCTGGTAGCCCCTTGAATAATAAACAACAGTCCCTTATTATTCATATTACAAACAGTAAATAAATAGAAGCACAACAGCCATTCCCATGAGAGCTGGTGAGTGTGGGAAGAATTGCATCTCCTTGTTGTTTTTTTTTTCCCCACAGGAATATAATTAAGGCGTCTATTTTACAATGACTTTGCGATGAAGATTTTGGCAGTCTTTGAATGGGTTGTTCATTAACAGAATTTGTCAAGTATAGTCTGATTTGGTACCTCCTGGCAGTGAGAGATGGGGTGGGTGAAAGAGCTGCTAAGACATCAATATGTATTATTCACTGAAAGGCAGAGATTAAGAAAATAAAGAGAATTGTTGTGGATAGTTTCTTTTCACATACATACTGGTAAGTGAGGACAAGCTGGTCTTAGTATGACCAGAGTGGCCAGGGGAAATCCATAATGTTGTGGTCTGCTGCCTTCCCCAACCTGTTGTGTGTCTCCCCTTTTCTTCCTATGTGTTGTCTGTTTGCCGTGAGGCGTTTCCGGGGGTTCAGAGGCGTGGCTTCCATCAGCACTCCGTCTTCCACTCAGCTTTTTCCATCACTCATCATCCCCTGCCATTCATAAACCCGGGCTGACCGTCTCCTCAGCGCCGATCGTTACATGCATTACTGTGATCCTCCGTTGTCCGTCAGTGCTCCTACCATCCTCTCAACCACCTACCCTCAGTCCGCTCTGTGTTTGTCATCTTCCGCTCTCATTAAACCACCTGAACTGTACTCAGTCTTCGTGCATTGTTATCTCTGTGGTTCTGTCTTACTGAAACGTAACAATAAAGGCAAATAAATCATTGAAGAATTGCTTCAACCCCCATGATATGGACGTTAAATAGGTACAACTCAATGCTAGGAAGTGGTGCCTAAATATTTTATGCTAGATCTTACAATATACTTTCATTTGTGAACCATTTATTTAAATCCAGAAATCGTGGAGCATTCAAGCACAGTACATGGCTACGCTACTAAGGGATAAATTCAAAATGCACTTTCTCCTATAAAATGACAATATCACTTGCAATGAGTTGAACTGACCTCTTCAACCTGCATCAGTAACAGCATTCCAGCTCTCCTACAATTATTCAGCTGATATGGTGAAATGGATGGGAGGGAGGCATGACATCTTATTTATCTTCTGGGAGTCTGGAATAGGATTTCATTTCTTTCTCAAATAAAGATATGCGCCATGCAGGCATAATAACTTTATGACCATCGATATTCACACTTTGACAATAGGAAGAGTTATGGCCATGTGGGTAATAGCTTTTCAGAAAAAAAATAAGAGGAGGAGTTTTATTCCACTGTTTGAAAATGGCACCCTAGTTTTGCTAAAGTGATTGTTGGTGTTAAATTAAAATAATAATGGTAACTAAAAGTTAGCGACTTACACATTCCATCTGTTTTAATAATAATTATCTACAGGGGCACAGGGGGCCTGCACTATCCTCATTGGTCGAATGTATGGTATGTATGTTTGTATTGACCTTTATGTCTAAAAAGACTAGTATGGAGTTACAGGAGTCTAATATAGTCTATAATAGCTTCTCTTTTGGCAGAGGCTAACCACTTTCCAACATGCCATGGCAAACTAACACAACTTTACACAACTTGTACTAAGTAATGTTTTTCTGTCCAACACGTTAATACGCAATACAATGCAGCCTTCATTTATTTTGGCTGCTACACCTTACTGGTGTGGTACAACTAGTAGCTTATGAAGCTTGCTAGCTAAGGTTAGCTAACGTTAGCAAGCATCATATCTTTTATTGATTGCTGTGTAACTGACGTTACTAAGTCAATTACAGACTTTATGACTCCTGTATCATGTGCTACTGTTACCATGTTTTCACCATGTTTTAGCCTATTCACTATAATTCACACTTGCAACAATGGCTGCTGTCAAACACATATAGGCTCATCAAACTACTTTTCTGTTGTGCAATGTGTGTAAACTGATAGTTTTCTTATTACTGAGATGTCCTGACAAAATAGACATGGTGTATTGAAGATGATGTTCTAACATCAAGAATAATTTATGCAACGTATGCAGATAAGCAAAAGCATTTACTTTGGTAAAATGTTGCATGTTGATAATGACAACTACTGTACAGTTACATATAGAGAATAAACCAGATTACAACAACTGTATTAGATGTGAGATAGTTCAACATGCAATCTTAAAACCAAATTTGTACCCGATTTGTGCCAAAATATTCAGTGAAATATATTAATATCTTATCTCGTATTTTTCTCATTTACATGTTTGTTATCTTAAGCTCCTAGGCTTACATTGAAATCTTAAAATTGTATGAAATCTTTCTCTGTGTTAGCCTGGTGGGCAAATCTACTTCTGTCAAAAATGAACATTGATCATTGAGTCAGTACAACGGTACCTCTCTCTCTCTTATCAGGCGGTCTTTTGAACAACTTGGTCAAATTAACCCCGAAACAAGCACAGAGCCAACGTCAGTGAACTGTGTTAGGGAAGGAACTGGAAACAATAGCTGACATGCCTACACGCCCAATAGCCCTGCAAACACAGACAAGTACGCAATATCCCATCAACACACACACCACCACACACACACCACACCACCCACACACACTACTTTTTAGCTCAGTGAATTCCCTAACTTACATGCTAAGCCCTCGGCCATACAAGGCAGATCTCTCCTGCTCTCCTCTACACCTTTTCTTTGTGCTTGAAAAGAATCTGCCCATTCATACCACAGGGCTCTGTTACTGTACATAACTGATGGGGTCTGCCCCCTGCAAAAAGTCATCTTTTCAGAAAACTGGGAGGGTTTCAAATGTCTGGAGCTAGCTCTGCATGTGGAAGAAAACATCTAAATGTTTGTTTTGTTGGTGATACCAAGAAATCATACTTGCTACTGCTGCAGCTTCAGTTACTCCAAATAAATGATTAGGAAGTGACAATTAAATGCAAGACGACATACCCTAACATCTTCACGAGACAACACACAAAATAACTGCAGGGCAATCAAGATATACAGTGGGTGTGAAAAGGTTTGCCCCCTTCCTCATTTCCTGTTCCTTTGCATGTTTGTCACACTTAAGTGTTTCGGAACATCAAATCAATTTAAACATACACCAGGAACAAAATGCAATTTGTAAATGAAGGTGTTTATTATTAAAGGTGAAAAAAAATCCAACCATCATGGCCCTGTGTGAAAAGTGATTGCCCCCTTGTTAAAACATACTATAACTGTGGTTGTCCACACCTGAGTTCAATTTCTCTGCCACACCCGGCCTGATTATTGCCACACATCTTTCACATCAAGGCATCACTTAAATAGGACTGCTTGACACAGTAAGGTCCACCAGAAGATCCTTAAAAGCTACACATCATGCCGAGACCCAAAGAATTCAGGACACATTGAGAAAGAAAGTAATTGAGATCTATCAGTCTGAAAGGGTTATAAAGCCATTTCCAAAGCTTTGGGAATCCAGCGAACAACCAGTGAGAGCCATTATCCACAATGGCAAGACATGGAACAGGTGTGAACCTTCCCAGGAGTGGCCGGCCGCCCCAAATTACCCCAAGAGCGCAGCGACGACCACCCAGGGTCCAAAAGACCCCACAACAACGTCCAAGAACTGCAGCCTCACTTGCCTCAGTTAAGGTCAGCGTTTCATGCCTCCACCATCAGAAAAAGACTGGGTAAAAATGGCCTGCATGGCAGAGTTCCAAGGAGAAAACCACTACTGAGCAAAAGAACATACAAAGCTCGTCTCAATTCTCCACAACATCTTGATGATCCCCAAGACTTTTGGGACAACATTCTGTGGACCGATGAGACAAAGTGGAACTCTTTGGAAGGTGTGTGTCCAAGTATATCTGGCGTAGAAGGAACACTCATTTCATAAAAGAACATTATACCAACTTAAAATTGGTGGTGGTAGTGTGATGGTCTGGGGCTTTTTGCTGCTTCAGGACCTGGAAGACTTGCCGTGATAAAAGGAACATGAATCTTGCTGTCTACCAAGAGATCCAAGATCCTGAAGGAGAATGTCCGATCATCTGTTTGTGTACTCAAGCTGAAACGAACTGGGTTCTGCACAGGACAATGATCCTAAACACACCTAAGTCCACCACCGAATGCTGAAGAAAAACAAAATGAGACTTTGGAGTGGCCTAGCCAAAGTCCTGACCTGAATCCTATTGAGATGTTGTGGTATGACCTTAAAAAGGCCGTTCATGCTCGAAAAAAACATTTAATGTAACTGAATTAGGACAATTCTGCAAAGATGAGTTGGCCAAAATTCCCCGGATGCTGTAAAAGCCTCATTGCACGTTATTGCAAACGCTTGGTTTCAGTTGTTGCTGCTAAGGGTGCCCAACCAGTTATTAGGTTTAGGGGGCAATCACTTTTTCACACAGGGCCATAATGGTTTGGATTTTTTTTCACCTTAATAATAAACACCTTCTTTACAAATTGCATTTTGTGTTTACTTGTGTTGTCCTTGACTATTGTTTAAATTGGTTGATGTTCCGAAACACTTAAGTTTGACAAACACTAGC
>NC_045755.1:5755464-5756047 GCF_008692095.1 Etheostoma spectabile
ATGCAAAGGAACAGGAAATGAGGAAGGGGGCAAACACTTTTTCACACCACTGTATAGCTCAAAATAAAAACAAACAAACAAATGTTAGCTTTGTCACTTCAACAATATACAAGGCATAACTGATTAAATTAGTGTGACCTGGAGCGCAACGCTTTGTGTTTGTGTTACTGACTCATGATTCCAGGCACAGCCCACTGTAAACACTTGAAGCTGCCAGAAGTAATGTCTATGAAGAAGTAGGCTGTACATCACTTACAAGATTTAGGATTCCAACTAAAGGGATATCTAAAACCATTAAGCATGGCAAATAAATAAAATGTTACTACTGGCACTGCTTTGGCCCAATAATTAGTAATTTTCCTATCAATATCCACTTTAATATAACTGGTTACGAGACCAAATAACTAGTTTATAAACAAGCTCGTTACCCACAGATAATAATAGCTGGGCAAATACTGTATCACTTTAAAGGAATAGTTACAAATATTTAAATGATTGTTTGTAGCTAAAGCTAGCAGCTGTTTAACCATCCATCCATCTTCGACCGCTTATCCGGTGTCGGGTCGCGGGGGCAGCAGCTCCA
>NC_045755.1:5756382-5757026 GCF_008692095.1 Etheostoma spectabile
CCTGAGGAAACCCATTTCGGCCGCTTGTACCCTGGATCTTGTTCTTTCGGTCATGACTGTTTAACTTAGTATAAAAACTGTAAATGAGGGGAAAAAGCTAGTCTGTCCCTATATTAAAATAAAAAAAACGCCATCCAGAAAGTCACTGCATCAGACCGCGACACAGTCCCGCACATAAAAGCCTGTAATTTGTGATATATAAAAAAAAAAAAGTCTTAAGTTTTAATTATTGAGTCAGGTCCATAAATATTGGGACAGTGACACAATTCTAATCATTTTGTCTCTATACACCACCACAATGGATGTGAAATTAAATGAGCAAAATGTGCTTTAACTGCAGACGTTCAGCTTTAATTTGAGGGTATTTACATCCAAATCAGGTGAACGTGTAGGAATTACAACAGTTTGTACATGTGCTTCCCACTTTTCAAGGGACCAAAAGTAATGGGACCGATTAACAACATAAATCAAACTTTCACTTATTAATACTTGGTTGCAAATCCTTTGCAGTCAATTACTGGAGTCTGGAATGCAGAGACATCACGAGACGCTGAGTTTCATCCTTGGTGATGCTCTGCCAGGCCTCTACTGCACCCATCTTCAGTTCCTGCTTGTTCTTGGGGCATTTTCCCTTCAGTTTTGTC
>NC_045755.1:5757036-5802036 GCF_008692095.1 Etheostoma spectabile
GAAATGCATGCTCAATCGGATTCAGGTCAGGTGATTGACTTGGCCATTTCATAACATTCCACTGCTTTCCCTTAAAAAAACTCTTTGGTTGCTTTCGCAGTATGCTTTGGGTCATTGTCCATCTGCACTGTGAATGAGTTCTGAAGCATTTAGCTGAATATGAGCAGATAATATTGCCTGAAACACTTTAGAATTCATCCTGATGCATTTGTCAGCAGTAACCTCATCAATAAATGCAGAAGCAGTTCCACTGGCAGCCATACATGCCCACGCAATGACACTACCACCACCATGCTTCACTGACGAGGTGGTATGCTTTGGATGATGAGCAGTTCCTTTCCTTCTCCATACTCTTCTCTTCCCATCACTCTTGTACAAGTTGATCTTTGTCTCATCTGTCCATAGGATGATGTTCCAGATCTGTGAAGGTTTTTTTTAGATGTTGTTTGGCAAACTCTAATCTGGCCTTCCTGTTTTTGAGGCTCACCAATGGTTTCCATCTTGTGGTGAACCCTCTGTATTCACTCTGGTGAAGTCTTATCTTGATTGTTGACTTTGACAGACATACACCTACCTCCTGGAGAGTGTTCTTGATCTGGCCAACTGTTGTGAAGGGTGTTTTCTCACCGCTGCGTTCTTTCTTTTTAAGAATGTTCCAAACAGTTGATTTGGCCACACCTAATGTTTTCGCTATATCTCTGATGAGTTTGTTTTCATTTTTCAGCCTAATGATGGCTTGCTTCACTGATAGTGACACCTCTTTGGATCTTATATTGAGAGTTGACAGCAACAGATCCCAAATGCAAATAGCACACTTGAAATGCACTCTAGACAAAAGTATCTGCTCCTTGTAAATGGGATAATGAGGGAATAACACACCTGGCCATGGAACAGCTGAGCAGCTAATTGTCCCATTACTTTTGGTCCCTTAAAAAGTAGGAGGAATATATACAAATTGTTGTAATTCCTACACCGTTCACCTGATTTGGATGTAAATACCCTCAAATTAAAACTGAAAGTCTGCAGTTAAAGCACATCTGTATTCTTTGTTTCATTTCAAATCCATTGTGGTGATTTATAGAGCCAAAAAGATTAGAATTGTGTTGATGTCCCAATATTTATGAACCCGACTGTAGGTGCTGGTAGGTTAATGTTAGTTTTGGACAGAACTAGGTTTGATGCTTGTGTATTTCCCAAAATGTCAAAAACAACAACGCAACCTGGGAAGTTTTAGTTAAGCCATCCGGTTGTGCACATGAGAGGTTCTTTTTGACTGCCATGGAAAAAAAATGTAAACTTCAAAGTGACGATCACATGGGATGAGAACAAGGAGCAGCATACAGTAGAGAATGATTCCCCAGCGCTGGCAGGTGCGACTATCAATGTGCAAGACAGCGAATGGAACTCAAATTCTGGCAATTGCAGTGCGTTGCTGTGCCCAGAGTGTGAATATAATCTCCAACTCTGGCATTGTTAGTGCCTTTCTCTCCAGAGCCAGACACATCCAGGTCCTCAGGTCCCAGGGGGCTACTGGTTTCCATTCTAACCACATGAGATGGATTAACACATGTGATGCACTGTTGTAATCTGTTAAAGGGCCAGGACCAGTTTGCAGATTTTTACACAATCTGTGAACTTGTATTTCTTATGATAATATGCATTAGTGGCTCTAAACCTTTTTTGGCTTGCAACTCTTTAAAAAGACACTTTTTACAGGCTGTGACCAATTTAAACAAGGATGTATTATTCCCTCTCAGAGGCCTATAGGTACAATTATACAGTAAATAACACTCTGTTCTATCATTCCAACTAAATGCAACATGAAGGATTTGAGAGAGCCCTGGCTCTCTCAAAGCCAAAACATAGAGAGCACTGGCTTTTGTAGTGGTTTAAGTATGTCATTATGAGAAGCACATAGGCGTAAAGTTTAAAATTAGTTTAAGTGGCCCTTTGACTACAGAGAGGGCTAAAAATCCAGCAGTACTCGACAAGGATGGAGAAGCACTGGTCTTGGCAAAAATTGCATCATATTACGATTGAAAAAAGAGGATGCTTCAGTTAATGTAATGCAGCTTAGGAGATCAGTTAAATGCAACTCTCTGATCACAGCTTTTCCAATGAAAGAACGTTTGCCCTTTTAAATGCTGGTGTGACCATGGGCCTCATTTATAAACCTTACGTATGCACAAAAGAAGATGTATGCCGCTCTCTATGCAAGCATCGGGATTTATAAAAAGCAAACTTGACGGGAAAATGTGCGGTCCACCACAGACACTCTGGCCCAGGCGTGAAAGGAGAAACGGCGACACCCACGGCGGATGGAGGAAACAAGTGAAACTGTGTGAAGCGGAGACCATTATGTAAAACAAATCAAAATATTGCCTCTCATTAAAAATATGAAGAATTCCCAAACCAATTCTTACAATTAATAGGCTAAACAAACCTGTTTTATCGATCTGCAGTGGAAAACAAACTAAATAAAACAAGATACTCTCCTAATACCAAATATGACGTATTTGCAAAACAAAAACTCAAATTTTCTGTAGTTATGTATATTGGCATTTTATGGAATTTATTCTCCTAACTAGTATGTTAAAAAGGAGGAATGATGTTTACACTGATGCTGTTTTCGATACCTCGGTGTGGCGGAGCACACAGTTTTTTTATATGGTTATCATATACAGTATCAATGTTTTATACAGTGTTTATTTTTATGGCTTTTGTTTGTTTAATTTGTGTTTTTAAATGTTTAAATTGTGTTCAAATTGTATGGTAAAGCATGTTTTAACCTTTTTGAAAAGCACAATTTGAAATAAAGTTTTACGAATTACAAGATATTTGTGCAGAACTTAACAATTAGATCAATTCCAACAGCTGTTGCTTTTTAGATGGAATGAAATGGATAGATTTAAAAGGCACGCTATCCCAATGCGTAATGACGCATAATGGATTATTTTGCACAGCTGGAAGATGTGGCAAATAGAAGGATTTGGAGGGACCGAATCTTCAGACAGCAAGAAGACTTGTTGGAAAATTAGGCCGAGTGGTCTCAGAGCCGGTTCCAACTACCTTAAGCTGTCCTAAGACAGATCAAGACGGAGAGGAGCACTCGGCGAGACAGCTACTCTGTCATAATGAAGACAACTGGAGACTGCGTACAAGCTGATGTGTGTTTGATAACATTTTATTAAATTGGAATCAGACCGGTTTGTGTGACTTCCTGGTTCACTCGGAAACGGCTGGAAACTGTCCGACTTGACTGCGGCTTTTTGTCACCGCCCCCCCCCGCTGACGCCGCCTGCTTTCATAAAGGACTTTTCTTTACGATGCTTTATTGCCCACTGTATATTACAGAGTTAGTGTTACGCTGAGGTCATAGCTGTGATGAATATTTTGCTCAGACAGAAAATCATTTATTTACAATAAGAGGATACGTTACAGATGCATTGCTGCATTTCAAGTGTTGCATAAGATAACTTAGCCTACTTTGGATGTACTGTGATCTAAAGCGGGTAACAAAGTTATCACTGTCACTGTGCCACGAGCCAAAGCATTAAGAGTTTGTTGAACCAACCAACTTAGTAATAACTTATATTAATAAAGTGCCTTTCATGAAACCCACGGACGCTTAAATAAGTACAGGGGGAAGAGGGAAAAGAACATACTAGGCCAACACAAACACGGACTGAAAAGAATAAAGCGTCCACGCTAAATGGATGAGGACGTACTTTAATGTCAGCTACTGACTACAACCACATCTCGCATTGTTATTTTATGAATTAATTAGACAGATTACATACCTGAGGGCCAATTTGGGTCTGTTTTGAATCATTTAAAATCCCGTAATTATCTCCATCTGTTGAGAGCCTGACCGAGATTGACTCGTTTCTTGCCCGTTGTCTTTCACTTTCCCTTTTGGCTTTTAGTTGATCTTTGTTTAATTTCCTTCTTTCTTGTGATGATCCCGCCCCAGTAACAGCCATAACTACAGCAGATAACTTCTTAAATAAAATAATAATAGAATTAGGCCTCTATGAAGAAATCTCCTGCTAGCTTTTACCTGGCTGGACACAATAACGGAGGCTTTTCCGGTGTTACGAAGAAATCTGTGACCTGTCAGAATGTGTTACTGTCGTGCCGTTTACCTGGTGTAAATCATTCTGTGACGTTGTGGGAAAAAACTGACCCGTGCAGAGGCTTTAATAAAAAAACATCTGAAATGTTAATCTTTCCACTGCAAGTCTCATTTGCTGTTATACGTCATTTCTGATCATCCAATGGAAAATTAGTTTTAGAAACATTTCAAAAGTTACATATAGTCACTTTAAGTGTTTACTATATTCTGAATATTTTCACTATATTACATGCCATCAGACAGCCTATCAGACAAGGAACTGAAGCCGTTATATCCATCTATGCTCTCTTCAAAGCCATTAGACTCTTTTTTCAAAAACACTAATTTTACTTTGCAGTACACATAGTTGCTGGTCCACAGCTGCCTCAATTGGTTAGTTTGTTGGTGTTATTGTCTGACTTTGGGAGTTTTAAAGGAATAGTTTGGATTCACCAAAGTCACACAATAACCGTTCCCAGAACGATTCCTTTAACATAACGTCACTCCCTTGATGTGTTGGAAGGTGTTGGAAGTAAACATTCTTTCATCAGCCCAAAATGAGGAAGTCTATGACAGATTTGGAGATGATATTACAGGGACTGATCTTAACACAATAAATCCTATGCATTCATGTGTGTGCACACACACGATTTTGTGTTTGTCTGCTTGTGTATACAATATCTGTGACAGCACAGAACCTGGCCTCACCTCCTTTTAGTCCTCTGACAACAACAAGCTGTCATCATATTCATATTCTGCTGCTGTTCTCTGCACCCCTCCCTTTACACAGTGGATCAGTAGTAATCCCTTTATTGTTACTGAGGTTTGGCACTGACAATGCGTTAGAGGACAAGCCGGCGCAAGCTTAAGGAAATGCTTGCTTACCGTGGGTGTCCCCACACTATTTATGCAGTTTCTATGTCATTCCTGTTTTGCTTGTACATATTGCATTCCTAGAGGCATGCAGCATGGGTGCAAGAGAGGAACATCAATTTAACGGAGGGTATGAAACTGATAAAAATGGTTTGTGTTGTTGGTTGATGCAATCTAATATTTAAGGATGTTTAGCTCCATGTTGGATATCAGCTACATATGTTTCAGTGTGTTCAAGAGCAATATATCAAAGAATATGAATTATTATCAAGAAAGGTGGATGCCCTACTGTGGACAGGATAGCATTTAGTCAGTCAACCACACAACACATATCCAGAACATTTATTTATTTTGTAATTATCTTTAGAGGCCCTTTTTTTTTCCTCCTATCCAAGCCACAGGTAAATAAATACATTAAATGTAATGCAATGGGCTGTATTGCTGCCAGTAATGCAGTATAAACTACAGTTTACCCAAACTGCAGCTGTTTCCTGGCAGTGTTTACTTCTCTGCATCTCTCTACCTCCCTCTGCAGCCGTCTCTCATTGTACAGACAGGGCTGTGCATTGAGCATCCGCTTTAGATTACAAAGCAAAGATGTGCCTGGGTACACATGGCAGTGAGCTGTCAAACAAGACATGTGGATTTCTCCGAGGCACAATGGGTTTGTTAAGCCAAGGCTTAGGCAAACAGATGGAGAAGAAAGGACAGCAAAGGTGGAAGGTATAACAGGAGAACGGGTGCAATGATACTGGTTAGAGTTCTACATATGCCAAAAGTCATTATTTTCAGTATGAAATGCAAACTTACTTTTTGTAACCTTGTTTTTCTGTACCAAAAATGCTCTGGATCTCAATTTGCATAGGCTGCATTTGGATTTTAGCCACACCAGCAGCATGGCTGTAGGGATGGAAATACCGATCAGTTTGTCCACCACTTTAGGCCGGACTGAAATATCTCAGCAAATATTGGATAAATTGCCATAACATTTTGTGTAGACGTAATCCCCAGAAGTTGTGATCCCCTGACGTTTCCTCCAGTGCCACCATAAGGTTGATGGTTTTTTTTAGATGAATATCTGAGGAGCTGTTGGATGGATTGCCATGACATTTGGTACAGATACTCATGGTCCCCAGAAACTGGGGCCTTATGACTTTGTTGATCTTCTTTGTTGAACTTTTCAACTGGTGTCACAAAAAGGTCAGAATCCAGTGAAGTAGCTCTACATGTTATTGATAAATTGCCGTCATATTTTGTACAGACATTCATGGTCTCCAGATGATGAATCCCAGGTCCCCTGACTTTTGCTCTGACAACATGAGGTGGACATTTGCGGATGTATTACTTTTACATTCTCAAACATGTATGTCTCTTCCAGTAATTGTAAATACTTAGGCCTACTTAACTTCATCTGGCGTCATCATCAGATTAAAATTTCAATTTGCCCAATACTTTGGTTTAAGACTGCATACTTGCAAAACGAATGACATTCCCCATCAGCCTCAGCTGTACTTTGTGGTTAATGCTGCTAATATTAGAATGCTAACAAGTTAAACTAAGATGGTGACAGTGGTAATATTATACCAGCTACCGTAAAACGCATAACCAAGTTAACATTGTCATTGTGAGCATGCTGATATTTGCGTTTAGGTAGAAGTACAGTCTCACAAAGTGGACTGTACTTGAGTGACTGATGGACAAAATCATGTAGCTTTGTTTTGCTCCTTCACTTGTCATATGTGGATTTTGCTATGGGATTTTATTACAGAGAAAAATCTATGATGCTGATACACTATTTCATTCTGATTTTCAAACCTTCCTGTATTGCTAGAAGTGAATCCCTGACTGTAACGGGTTGGATCTGTATCCAGCTCTGCCTTATGGGAAAGAAAATATCTAAACCCCCTCCTGGCCAAAGGAGCTATTCAGGCTTAGAGGGCCTGATAAAGGGCCACAGGTTGGAGTCAAACTTTAGCCCGCTTTGTCGAGGAGTAAACTTATATATATATATATATATATATATATATATATATATATATATATATATAGCGCTATGCAGGGGCCCATATGCCATGATTTGATCAAGATTGTCCTCCAAGATGGGAGCATGCATTGTATATAAGAGTGACTCAGGCATTATGTGGACATAGGATTTACTCAAGGCTCAGAGGCCATGTCACCTCAGTGATTACATTGTGTTAGTGTGTAGCAAATCTGTGTGCAAACAAAACATTCCCGGCTTGTTCTCTGGTACACACATATGGCTGACGGGTGCTCTGATTCGACCAAATCTACTTAAATGTCAAAAGGTAAAATCCACTAATGTTGTCTAAACATAAGCATCAAGACCAGAGTGATATTCACCGCTCATATTAATTCCTCTGGACATGTCAGGCACTTGTGTGTCCATTTGATTTGAAGGGGAAAATAGAACTCTTGGGCAAAAAATACAAGCTGATACAAGCTGAAAATACAACCTGGTATTTTTTTTTAATCATGCTGCATGATTTTCTGGTATGAGCTGGGATTCATTTTTTCTGTCTTTCTGAGTGCTGAGATGATTCCTAGATTGTTATTCACATCTTAATGTTATTTGAAAGAAAATGTTAAATTTGAATGTCTCTTTCCACTAGTGCTGTCAGTTAAACGCGTTATCAACGGCGTTATTGCAAACCCATTTTAACAGCGCTAATTTCTTTATCGCGAGATTAACGTTCTTTTTGGCCTAGCAAACGTTGCAGTTTTTTCACATGCTGTTGCAACAACTAGCAACATTAGAAAAACTACAACACCAAACCGGATCTAGCTAGAATGGAAACAAAACAGGCAGGCCGCACACACTTGTTTGGGCTTGCAAGCCGACCAAAGAGTAGTAACGTTACGTTTTGAGTGGATGGCGAGCACGAGACGTCGAAATGGATGCCAGAAAGATTCTGAATGGAAAGTTTACTTTTTAAAAGTTGCCAAATGGTTTCCATTGGCAAGACCAAAGTGAGATGTGGGTTTTGTGGATGTGAACTGAGCTACCATCGCAGCACGTCCAGTCTGAATTACCACTGGATGGCCACGCACACAGCTGATGCCAATTCCCCCCCCCAGTCAAAATATTATTTCACCTTTTTATTGATGGACAGTGTTACATTGTGTGAGAGATTATTTGCTCCAAGTGAGAATGTTACGTGTGAAAGTGAACACTACAGTAGGCTATATGCCAATGTTGTTTTAAATTTAAAAAAAATTGCACAAAGCAAGCCGATCCACTTTTCCAAGTTGATAAGAACATTAAAATGAGAAAATAATGGGACAAATTGAAATCAAGGGACATTAAGAATAGATAAAAATGTGCGATTAAATGTGAGTTTACTATGACATTAATGTGATTAAATATTTTAATTGTTTGACAGCACTACTTTCTATCTATAATATTTCTCCTAATATCCCTGCTTGTTTTGTCAAATCTATTTCATTTACGATAAACTAACCTGGAAAAAGATGTTGGTATGTGACGAAGAAAAAGAATCCATCCTATTCCTTAATTTCTGATTCAATTGCATTATTTCTGCTTTTGTTGGCACTGAACCTGTGACCTTGCTGGTAAGATGCTGGCGTCTCAACACACCTAACAAACCCTGCATGCTCCAGAGCAAATAACTTAAGGACATTTCACCAGTCTTAGACAGGTGCAACGTTTTAAAGCTTCAAATGTAGGTTAACACACAGAGAAGGAGCAGCCCATGAAACACGTGGAGTCCAGAAATAGAGCAACTTTTGTTTGGGTAGGTGCAAAGACGTTAGAGGAAAATTGCAGCCACTTCTTTACCATAACTGCTGATAAACTAGACTACTAATGACAGCTCCACTCCACTCAAAAATTACATATATAAAAATATAAATATAATGCCAGTTTAGCTTGCTTCAGCACTTAAAGTCCTTTGATTTTCTCATAAAGAATGTGACTATGCTGTTTAATGTTTGACTCAATGGATATGTATTATCGGCAAAGTCGCCTTATTTGATACCTAACTCCAGTGTGAACAGACCTGCTCTTGTCACAGCAATCACTGGGGGAAATTTTGTTGTAGCCCTGTTGAACATTGACTCAATAAATGGAAGTCTTTATGTCAGGTTATTATAGGGCGCTTGATACCACTTTGAGGAAGGTCAATGGCCAGGTTTAAACTGAAGTGTGCAGTGCCAGCTGTAATACCTCCACTCCATGGTACAGTAATTGCAGACCAGGGAACTCCTCTAGATGAACAAACATTAGCCTCAGAAGGTTATAAGGACGTTTGGATTAAGTGAAAGTTGTGTAATGCAAAAGGACAACATTCGTAGCTCTGGTTTACAACCACAGTTACAGTAAGCAGAATTTAAGGTGCAGACCATTAACCCAGTGCGTGTGTATAAAGTCCTTCCTATGTTCTTAGTAACCATGAGCAAGTTTTAGATGAGGGATTTACTAAATTGGGTTGCACTATTAAAACTTAAATGTTTTAGCTAGATACGACTTTAGTTATGTGTAAATTAGTTGCAATCACCTACGTAAATAGAGTCACAAGCTGGAACATAACTTCCATAAATAACAAATGTAGGTAACCAAGTGATACGGTGGAAATTGTAACAAAATGCAATTTCTCATGTGGAGCACACAAATAAATGTCTGTCCGGCAACAAACCCCATAGAGTCCCACGTCATCACGCATGGCCAACATTTAAAGGTGCCGTGATCCCCGAACAGTCATCATTACATGAAGTGACTATAATCAACAGTGTGTGGAACCATACTTAACAACCTAGGTGAATTCAGTATGTTACGTATGTCACATTCACTACAATACATCATTACTTTTCACAAACCTTTGTAAATGTATGCATTGTTTTATTTATATATCCATACAAAGAGAAATGTCTTTCCGTGTTTTATTAATGCTCATGTTCATGTTAGAATGAGTTGGAGTTGTGTCAATTATGCTAACGTTAGCAACAGTTCTTTGGTCTGACTTCATTGGCTTGTTTCTATAGTGTGTTCTTTTTTTGTAAAATTTACTTTAAGTCTTGCTCTTTAACATAACTTTGATGAAGTGTTAGGACAGATGTGCCAACCACATTCCATATTTTACCTCTTTTACTCTTCACTCCAAACGGGCATTAGCAAGCTAGCTTGACGTTAATTTTGTCAGTTGGCTAGGCAACAGTTACACCTGGCAGTGGTTGTAAACAAAGTAACATCTAATCTCTGGTCTACAGAAGAACTACTTTGCGTGGTGCGAACTGTTTTAATTTATAGATGCGTACATTTTCACTACTTAGTAAACAGTAACTAGGCTAGTTTTAATCTATAGACAGCAACCAACTCCTGATTTGGAGTATTCAGTTAGAAAAAAAATAATGTAGGCCTATGAAGTGCAGAAATACGGTTGTCCACTTTTTTTATTTAAATTTTTTTTGTATTTATTTATTGTGAGTAAAGTTGACTTAATATGTAATGTTTGAAGAAAATTCCACCTCTTTCTGCCTCAAAACGTAGAGTTTTGAAATACACCAATCAGAAAACAAGACCCTTAAGAGCGTTCTTGTGGGGCCCTAAAAAGATATTTTGGTTTACAGCCATGAAAGCCCTTTTCATGAATGAGAAAGAGTGAGTGAACTCCTTCCTGGGGGACATATTAGATAACAGTCAACCCCTTGTAATGTCTGCTTGTAAGAAAGAGCCTTCTAATTATCTCTGACTGAAAACCCACGCGTGTGACCTGCTCTTGTCAGGGCACAGACCCCACTACAGTCAGACGTGAGTGTTACTCCCTCAACATGTGTATGATCCTGATAAGGAGTGCAGAGTGGGAAGACAGCTGCTCCAGACTTCTTTGTTTTTTGTTGCCATAAAGGCAAATGATTTACTGGAGGGATATATAGGCTTAAATACAACTGAAGATTTGTTATCATGAGTTTCAAAAAATATATTTTCCTTTTAAAGGTTAATGATTTGATTTATTTTGTTTAAATATGTAGTTTTATGCGGTCATATGGGCCTATTCCTCACGTGTTGAGACATAAACCAAAAGCTGCTTTGCGTGGAATTATGACAAGCTATTAAACTCATTCACTTCTGCAGGGTGACTTACCTGTTTCAGCGCTGTTACTGATGCCAGAAGTTCCTTTTCTGCTCCTCTCAGTTTCCTTCCACGCCAAGACACTGCGGTTTAGAGCAACTTCTACCTGCCTGTGCTTGTCAAAAAGAATCGCAGATAGTAATCTGGCTTGCGTTTCCATTGTATCGCTCAGACTGGTCGTTATTACGCTGTCGTCCGATGACTGTCATTTGTAACGGCCCGCAGAACTAAACGCTGTCCGGCTTGTGAAGCGTGGCGGTCGCGGTCGGCCGGCCCGTGCAGTCAGGAGAAGAGGGGACTTAAAACAAAGATCGTGTATGAGAAGGATGTTTCACTCAATACTAAAAATGAAACTGGCCTACTTCCCATACGACGCTGTCCTACAACAAACATCGGAATTAATATACGACGTGGCCTGCATTTATTGAGCACTGCAACTTATTTTAGCCTGACTAGAGTTTTTTGACTATTCATTAAAAATCTTAAAAGCTTATAAGTGGTGTCTAAATGATGTAGGCCTAATCCAACCAATAATGCCATTTTCATTAGGGCCATAACTGCATACTTTTTTTCCCTTTTTTTCCCCTCTATTTAAAAAAAAAGCTGCAATATCTTTTTTTTTAAAGCTGCAATATACAGCCTGCATTCTGTTATGGAACTCTATTAACACAAAACTAATTGTAAAAAAGATTAACATTTAAATTTTTGGTTCATTTGTAATTTCCCACCCCACATTTTAAAAGAATGAAAAACAACTAATTATTAAACGTTTGAACAAAACATATCTGCAGAAGTAAGACACCTTTTACGCTGACACCAATTACCCTAGTCTCGCATTGCCTACGCATCGCCAGTCCTATCTCCAAAGCATGCATGACGTTTGCAGGACTGCGAAATAGTGAAAGAGTGAGAGCTCTTATCTTTAATTCTCTCTGCTTAAACCCCGTGGAACAACCACTTCATCAGCACGTTGCGTAAACACGTAAGCTCTCTAATTCATGACTCAAAGCAGTGAGGTGCTCCCAGACTGAAGAGTTGAATAATTACCCTAACCTCTCATAACCTCCAGACAGCGATGAAGCAAACACCAGCATTACCAAAAATGATGACTAAACTGTGATTATGTGGGGTAGCCCTCCACAACATCTTTACCTCTGCTTTAAGCGGAAGGGCGGAGTGGAAACTGGGCTGATTTTAAAATAACAATATTTATGTCACAATACAGATTTTTTTTTTCTTCCTGTCTCTCTCCACCTACAGTATTTGTCTTGCTTTTTTTTCTGTGTGTGACAGAGAGTGAGAGAAATTAATAAGAAGGGAATTCGGGGAGATATCCAAGTAAAATACTTCTATTGAATTTAAGAAATATTTCTGCATGACAATTTCTAAAAACGACTGTTTTGTTAAGTAGTGTACTTACATTATCCCAAATGTTTCCAACAATGTTTAAACCCAAAGGAATCTGTCATCATTTTATACATTTTTAAGATCATATTTGGGCATTTTTAGACCTTTTTTTTGACAGGACAGCTGAAGAAATAAAAGGGGAAACTGAGGGGGGAATGACATGCAGCAAAGGGCCGTTTTGTTTGGTCGCCTGTCAGTGGCATCATGTAACCTTTGACCCCTGTAGTTACTCTAACATTAACACCATTAAAACATGGGAAACAACCAATGGTCGAAGTTGTAAATCGTACAATATCAAAGAATCATACTAATTAGCAGCAATGCAGCATTTTTTTCTGCTGCACAACACAATGTTTTCATTGATGACATGACACATTGCAACACAGTGATAGTAAAGAGCTAATATGTAGACAGGATATTTCCATATGGATCCAGATTGCAGGAATTTACCACGTTGGCTCATGTTAATGCTTGGTGGGTAAAACGTACTGTAACGTTCTGAGGTTACAACGTTGTTAAACATGCTCAAAAATATATTTTTTGCATGATTGTTTTGACCGGGCTAAACAGCGTTTTGCTAACCACAATCAAATTCACTGCGTAATCTTAGCTGTATAGATAGACAACTAATCTAATGATAAGTTAACCAGCTTTGTCTAGTTTTGTCTAGTAATTTGAATGTTTCCTTTGAAAGGGGAGGCTAAAAATATACACACTGCTGGGTGTTAGATTTTTTTTATTTAAGTCTCCTTTATTGTTCTAAAAAGCCTTATAAAATGTCAATGACGTCATACACATCGTGCGGCCAGAGATGCTGCTTCACTTCCTTTTTTCTCTTGAGGCATCTTAGGCTCTCCCTGTCATTAAACGTGCTAGAAAGAGGTTTGCTGATGTTTTAAAGACCACGCCCAAATATTCACTCTGACATTCTAGTTCTCCTTTAGATGCCGTCGAGCTGGATCTCTGGTCGTAATCAGTCCTTCACTGACCAATCAGCATTCATTAGCAGAATGCTACATGTTGTGGGCAACAAAAACTCAACCTGTAAGAAATCAAAAGGACATAAGTACTCGTTCATTCATCTTTTGAACTATAATCCATGTTGAACTTGCAAAAACTACAATCAAATCGGAGATTTTTCAACGGCAGTCAGCATAAGAGACACATTTAGCCGTCTAGCTTCATAGAGTCCCGTTCATTTTGCACTCGCCTGTGATCTGCTGCAATCAAATTTGCCTTACTCCACAGCGCTGTGGAGATAGGTCTGACAATGCGAGACTAGTGTACGTTAAAACTTTTACATATTTTTTCCTCAATCTACAGTACGGGACTTATGCACATCCCCAATAAATATGACCTTGTAAGATAAATAAAATATTGTGGCCTACCTGCCCAGAACAGATTAAAAAAATACTTTTATTCAACCATTAATAAAGCAGGCTACTGTTTGTTCTTTGTGGAAAACAGTACAATCAGTTAGGTTACTGTACATTCTCTCAGTGCAACACAAAACATTAAGTCATTAACAGGCATTAACAGGATTAACATAAACGGATTTAACTCAGAGTCCTCACCTACTAAAAGGAAATTCTGACATGTGCCTTAATACAGGAATGTGTTTCATCGCGCCCGTAAAACATCAGAAAAAAACTGTCCCATGGTTGAACCTAATTGCTGAGCCATGGTGTATCAAGTCAGACAGCGATTGATTTAGGGTCAGAGTCTCTTAGCTATAGTACTTTTCCACTATATTGTAATGTTCATTATGCCATAGTTAGATATTACATATTAATATCAACATGATGATCTAATTCATGACTTCTCACAGCTCAGGGAGTTTGTGAATTGAGGAATTGGCTTGCTGATGCTTTTATGGTTAGTTATATAGCAAAATAACCTGCAGTTGGTATTAATAAATGCATCCATTAATACAAACAATATATTTCCAGAAAAAAACTATACATTTCTCAACTTTGTAAACTTGTGTCTGAATAACAATATTGTATGAATACATTAACAATTCTAAAAAATAGTAAACCTTACTAAACTATAAATACATCAGCTTATACTGTACCTAAAACTGCTATTGAAATGGTAATGTTAAATGGCAAGCATTTTAATTATTTATTTGTAATCTTCAGGATTCTGATAGTCTTCTAAGCTTTTGATTGATTGGATGTAGATGGTGGTTTCTGTCAACAAAGCAAAGACAGTGGACATGACGTCGACAGCTTCTCATACTACCTAACAGCGGATCTCACTTGTGATTGGCTCACAACAAGGAAGTGCCGTTCCAGCCAATCACAGCAGCCTTTCTTGCCGATTTGTCAGTATCAACATGGCAGCTTTCTGAGTTTTGGAGGAGGGTACCTGGTGTAAATAAACACGATTTCACGTTTTACAGATAACGACAAGGTTCGTGTGTTTGTGTTTAAGGCTGGTTGGACCATAGAGGGAAAATGTCGAATGACGGAAATAAAAAACAGTTCTGGAAAAGAAACGCAGCGAAGGTTCCTGGCAGGTAAGTGACGTGTTCCCTCCTGTTGGCTAGCCTAGCGTAGCTAGCCTCACTCTACTGACGTTGCACTGTTGAGCTTCAAACGCAACTTTCACTTTCCCTGACGGTCCTGAGGTATTGCACAAAGTTTGCAAAGTGTCACTCCTTGTAACGTGCCAATGTCGGTGTGTAAATTAGTGTCACAGACACAGTTTACATCTTTCTGCTGTTAGCTGGCTAGGAGCTACGTTGCTAACAGCGGCTAACAGTTAAGCAATTTATGTACACCGCAGTCACAGAGTTGTAACTAATGATACAGTAACTATGGCCTTACAGCAAATTAAAGTCGTTTTCACCCCACTTACTCGCAGTATTACGGTATTATTGTTTTGGGTAATACGGAGCTAACATGACTAGCTTGACAGCCAGTCATAACTCTCATTCATTTACATTCTCTCTTATTCACTTCCTCAGCATTCAACATGTGTATGGCGCACAACATCCACCTTTCGACCCGCTCCTCCATGCTAAGTAAGTTAAATGTACTTGATGATGTCATTGGAGTAGTCTGGACAGGTGTTTAAGTGTTTGTGCTAATGCTAACTATTCGCCTCAGTTGCTGAGCTACATGATGCCCCAGCTCAAGTTGACATTCTTTTCTCTCCTCAACGTTTGCTTCCAAAAGCTTTAAAAAGCGGATATGATGTATTTATTATCCACGAAACAGGCAGAGAAAATATCTGGTGTGTGATAATTAGGTGAACAGGTTCTCTTTCTCTACCTTTTTGAATATGAGGTGAATGTTTTATTAGCAAGTGTAATATTGCCTTGATGACCAGCAGTAAGGGCCTTTATAGATGAGTACACAAGACCTTTATTGAACCTTAGTTTCTTCCATTTTTTAATTCAGCATTGCCAGTAGAGAGGGTAAGTTAGGGGGTAGCTACCGAGCCACTCACAGTAGACAGAAAACTGCTGTGGCATGGATTGATACTGTAAAACATGTTATACTTTTTTTGCGACATCCCAATCAGAAATGGGGTAGTGTTTGTTTTGCCATTTGACAGTTGACAAAGAGAGGACGTGGCCAAAATTGCAGCATGCTTAAATAGTCTTGTAATTCTGGTAACCTCTTGTTTGCACTGTATGGCCTGTGCTGTTCTGCAGCTGAAGTGTAACTCTCAGACAATCTAGAATTAAATGACGTAAGACACACTTTTACTTAAACTTGTCTTGTAATCATGTCCAGTAAACAAATATATTACATGATTTGAAGATCTGACAGTTCAAATAGAAGTTGAAATTGGAAGTTTTAGCATTTCAGGACTATAGGGTACCTGCAGAGGCCGGAGTGTGTGAAAATATAGGGATGAATGAGTGTTTGATTGAATTCATAAATTCATAAAATACTGGACTTTGCAGTGAATGTTTTATTTGTACAGCTAGAAATAACTAAGAAACACTGTAGAATTCTGAAATGTACAATGTGTAGAATTTTATTTAAATTAACCATAATTTACTTCTGCATACTCTTTTTTTCATTACACACACACACACACAGACAGAGAAAAACAGACTATTGCTCTGTAACAATCTTTTATTTATTTTGCCTGATGTTTACATAACTATCATCATTTACTTTTAAATAGAAAATATTTGACTTTTTTGACAGTCACTATCTCATTACACACACACACACACACACACACACACACACACACACACACACACACACAGAAAAACAGACTTTTATCTCTCTTTACTTCTATGTTATGATGGAATTAAGATAATTTGGACAACTCTCTATCTTTATTGTAATAATCCTTCCTTGTCTTTGTAAGAACCCCCCCCCCCCACCTTCCTTTTTCCACATCACAAGATAAGGAAAGGTTGAGTTCAGTTTAATTCTTGTTTCTGAAGGATTTCTTGTTCCAGCTCAATAATATAGTGTCCTTGCTGCACAAATACAGCAACTTGGTGAAATGTTGTTTTTTGAACATGACCATTTTCAGTCTTGTGAGGTGTTTGAGACCAGCTTGTGATTCTAGTTCTTAAAATTGAGAGTCTGTGTATAGAGGTGGTGACTCACTTTATTGTTATTGTCAGTCATTGTGTTTTTAAGGGTAATTCTTTAAAAACAATTTAAGTGTGTGAAATCGATATTTGACAAACTTTGTTCATGCATAATGTTGATTAATTTATTTGTTGTTAAGCTTCTTTCTTTTATCAAATGGCTAATGTTCTTTTTTTTCTTTGCCCACCTGTCAGTGTCAAAACAACTCACTTCTCATCTCTGCCCCCCCACCCCCTTTCCTTACTGTGGTTATTTACCTTGTCTCTCTCCTTTTTTTCTTTTTGATTCTGTTTACCACTTCGGTTCTCTTTCCTACATCTTGACTCTCCACCTCCCCTTTACTTTCCTCTCAATTTCTTTATTCTTATGCTCTTTCCCTTATTTTCACTGTTTTCATGGCACTGTCTCTGTCCTCCAGCCTGATTAAGGCAGGAAACAGGCCTCCTCCGGCCACGCCAGGCAAGCCCAAGAAGGCTACCACCTTTCAGGAGTTTGAGAGCATCACAAGTGATGCCTGGGATGTCGGGGACGATGACGACGAGTTGCTGGCCATGGCTGCACAGAACCTTAATATTGATGTTGTCATGGAGACAGCCAATAAGGTGAACAACCAGATGCAGTGGTTAAAACACTTAACTATTGCACGTTTTTTCTGCCACAGAGGCTTGGTCGAAGGGCCGATGCCCTACCCACTATGACAACGTAGTTAATCTTGGAGTCTTGGCAGTCCATTAAAAAGCATTTTCATGAATGTTAGCACCTTTCAGACAGCTTCCTGTTCAACTACATTTTTGTGAAACAGTTTGTGTTTATTTTAAGGACTCCATAAATGCACAGAATCCAAAGTTCCTAACTTAGTTTACAGATTACAGAGAATTGCAAACTTTAATATTATTTAAATGAAGTATAATGTCCTCTGTGTTATCAGCAAAACCCAATGCTCACCAGGGACACTTTTTTTTTTTTTTTGTCAACTGAACAGGTCATTGAGAATCACAGCAAGCAGCAGGAGAAACAAAGGCAGGATGACACAACAGAGCTGGAACAGAGAGAAGAGGACACACAGGAGGAGGTGGCAGAGGACGAGGAGGAGGACGAAGAAGATGAAGAGGACCTGGTGGGGGAGGGAGACGCGACCAGCCCAGAGGTCTCTTTTGCCTCCCAGAGCAGCCCTTACACTGATGGCCGCCTTGTAAAGTCCCAAAGCGAAGCTCCAATTGGGTCACCAAAAGGTTAGTGAGCATCATTGCTCAGTGTCCAAAAATGCTCTGGCTCACCTGCATGCTAAAAGCTTTTACTTTTAGTGCACCAGTTTCAAAGGAGTATTTTGAAAAGGAACACTAAAACCCCTCTGTAACTGGAAGACAGATGTCCCCCCCATACCTGTCTATAAGTTTTACCGGAGTCTACATTTAAGTTTGGTTATTATTCTATTTTATGTGTGAGTGGTCTTGTTACATTATTTTATTTTAGTGTAACTTTAAACAGAGTGTTCAACCAGTGTGTCCTGTATAAATACGGGTTAAATGTAATTTTAATGAGTTTAGTCATTTTTTTCAAGTTCTACAAATACACGTCAAATAATTTCAAGCTTTAACAGAAACATCTAGCATCCAGACAGCAGAAAAAAGACGAGAAAATATTTGGCAGATGTTACCACTCTGTAGAGCAAGTTTTCTGATTTTCTCAATGCTGTGCTTTGATTGGACTTGCTTGTGTTTTTCAGTGCTGCTCAGCATTACAACAGTCTCAAAAATGCAATTGCAAAATACTTCATAACAATAACATTTAGATTTCTGTTAAAAGATAGGAGGACGTGTAGCAGGAGATGCTTATTTATGGATATTGGTGGGTAGTTATGTCAGACTACCCTGTAATCTCTTTCTCATAATTAAAATATATATTTTTTCATAATAATTCCTGGCATCTGTTTCTGCCGCCTCCTCCCTTACCTTCCTTTACTCCTATATATTAACACAGGTTGACAGTAGAGACACCTTCCTCCCTGCTACTCCTCTTCAGTATTTTTTTTTCCCCCCCTGAGGCACATTGTTTTAACCTTGTTGTAAGCAACAACTGCTCTGTTTCATGGTCCTGTTGTTCCTGTCTCACTGTTCAGAACCTCTTCCAATTGTCACTTGACTTGTTAAGTCAAAATGGGGCTCTGTTTAGCAACATGGAAACCTTGCTTGAAATCAATTGTATCTTCATTGTAAACACATTGAAGAGGAGAGTCTTAAAGAATTGGTTCTACTGTCGCTTTAAGACTGTAACATTAGCAGATTCTGTAGATGGTGAACGCCTGGCTGCTCTAGTCCTGTCTGGCCGGTCATCTGCCTGTCAGCCTGCATGCCATTTTGTCTGTCGCCGTGTTTAGATACAGATAACACATTGCCTCGACATCAACTTTTGGACATTTACAAGCATGTTGCAAAACACGAAAGCCTGTATAAAAACCTTCTACCATGCACACTCAATGTACTTGGCTGGACCATTTTGTCATGCTGTTACAGTAAGGCTAGTTTGCAGTCTCATTTATTTGTAAATTTGATTTTCCTCTACTTTTTTTCTCTTCACTTCTCCTAGTGTGTGTACAAGATAATATCAAGGAATAGTGTGAACACACTTGCCCCAGTCTTATTAGATAATGGCACACAGCGTAGCTTTCATTAGTGAGGCCCAGACTCACTCCATACACTTCTACATTATGTACTCATACTTGGCACTCACCATCCCAGCGCCCTGCAGCTTAGAGAGCAAGGGACACACAAACACACAGAGGCTGGTGATTATTGGGCTCACTGTAACGCCTGGCGTCCTATGACTTCTTTAACAAAAATACACAATGTCACTGTAAATGACGTACTCTCTATTTGTGTACTTTCACGTAGGTATTTTTTCCTTCCTTCCTTCTAATAATTGATGCAGTATACCTTGACTGAATGTGAACATTACTAATGTCCTCAATCTTTGCTTTGTCTTTTATAGCCCGTTAAAAGTTATTAAATGCTCTATAAAAAGGACTTATTGTTCAAATCTGACAAAAAGTTCCACCCCAAAAAAGCTTCCACAGGCTTTTATAACCGCTTTTAATTTTTGTAAGTGCAAATAAAGCTGTTGAGAACAGATTTGTAGCATTTTATTTGTTCTTGTGAAAAAAGAAAAGGGTATTAACATCGGCAGCATTCCAGTTTTCTTAATTGTTATGGAGTGTTTGTGACTCTACACGCAGTAGATGTGTCGTGGTTTTCACTAGCACTGAGAAGCGCCGCATTGCGAAGCGCAGCAAACGTTTGCTTTGTGTCTTGTGTGACAGAAGGAAAATCCCTCTCCACATTGATGTCTCGACCCCACCAGCTTGTACAAAACTTGTCTGTGTGGTGCCACGGTTACGTTCTGTGTCTCTTTCCGTCTTATTTTAGCGCATCTGGGAAACCGGGGCACTCAGTGGACTGGCTTAATGTTGTCTACCCATTGTGCTCATTGCACAACAAGCAACAAACAGTTAATGCATTCATCACCACCTGGGAAGGAATCATATAAAATTACTAAAGGACAGTAATAAAACTCCCTTCCAAATTTAGCTTACTGTGCCATGATTTAATTCATGGTCCACATTCCTACTCTTACAGTATGTACATTGTGTTAACCTAATTAGAATTGTAGATTAAAAAAAGCATGGAAATTTGTATTGCACAGCAGTTACTCTTCACTGCCAGTCGCATAGTGTCCCCTTACTACCGCTGAAATGAAAGCCTAGTGAGGGTTGTTCTCATCCGTTTGCCAGAAAGCGAGTAGGCCTTCAACATGGCCACAAGATCCTGTGCTGGATTATCCGTAAGCCCTCTGTTTGTTGTGTGTGTGTGTGTGTGTTTCTGTAACCCTTTTGCCCTGTCTCAACTCTGTCTCCCCCCACTAGATGCAGCAGGTGAGCATGCAGCACTCCACAGACAACGGTCTCTGCCCCATCGGCCGCCCGTCATCCCGCTAGTGGCTCGCATGGCTGACCAGAACACGTCCGGTACCCCAGCCATGACCGAGAGGGAAGCGTCTCGTCTGGATAAATTCAAACAGTTGTTAGCTGGGCCCAACACAGATCTGGGTAAGTGATACTCAGTGACAATGTGCACAGTCCACGGTCTAGTTTTGCCTCTTTCTTGAAGCTTTTTAACGTTTTCATTTCCTTGCGCTTTTGCTACTCACTCTTAGTTTGCTCACTCTCCATCTGCCAGCTGTGCTGCGCTTTTAACGATGCTGTGAGGGAGAAAGTCATCCAGCCATCTGGACATGCAGATTACAAGGGGAAAAAAATACCACCAACAACAAAAGCAAATGACAGGCCTTTGTTCTAACCAAACGACAGGCCTTTATTGTTTATTCAACCCCAGAGACTTTGTTTGCTACCACTGCCACCCCAGTGGCCATGGCAATCTTACAGACCTCGCGCTTTACAGTTGACTTTGTGTCCTCTGAAACTAACTTTTGGCAGCTGCTGCGCACCAACCTGTTGCATCATTATCACAGTTTCAGTAGATGAACCACATCAAAAGTGGCTAGCAGAAGAGTTTGCAGATGTTAGGATCCAGTCAGTGACCAATCCATAATTTACCAACAGAATGTTATGTGATGAAATTCTTATGCTTGCTATTAAAGATTGGTAGAGGCCATGCATCTGAAGAGTTTTATATATGAGGCTATATGGAATGAAGATGGCAATGCAGTGCAAAAACATAGTGACCTGATTTAGTGGCCAGATTTAGTCAAACATCCCCGTTTTTATTTATTTAGTCAGTCAGTAAACATCTCATAATAATAAAAATAACATTTAATTGAAATTATGAAAAATGCTTAAAATGTTGATATAAGCAGAATTTGTAATCAAATGATTTGTTTCATGACATAACAACACTACATATCATTGTGTAACATCATCTTAATGTATGCCATACCGGTCAGGGGCCTAAGCAAGCACGTTTTTGAAATTATGTCTTTTCATGTGTCTCTCCCGGAAGGACAGATGATTTGTGCATTATGTGAAAAGAAAAACAAGTTAGAAGTGGGTTCCCATTACCTCCTTTCAGTTTTGGTGGAAGCACAGAGACTGACTCATTAAATAATATTGGAGTTATGTGGAGTAAAACTCTTTGGCAAATCTCTGTTAAAAGCCTATTTGATTGGAGATCTGATCCGTGTTAAGACAGATAATGTAAAGGATATAGTCCTAGGGTGGTTTTTGTGAGTTTAAGTTGAATTGTGTGTGGTGAGTGTGCCTGACAGAAGGGGAGCATGAAGTGAAACCAGGGAAAGGGAATTAAAAAAGTGCATTGCTTAGCAAGAGAAGGGGTTATGTGCCTGTCTAAATACCCTAAATATGCTAAATACAAAATGAGTGTGTCAGAAATATTTCAGTGCAGAAGTGACACAGTTAAAATACCGTAGCCGACATTTGGAATAGTGAGTCTGGTCTTAATTTACCGCAACAGAAGAGGCTACCAGGCATTCATTTGAGACAGGCTTATTAGAAACAAGCCTTTTATTCAGATACTCTATAGTTTATCGTATTTTAATAAGAATCTTCTCAGTTTTCTAATCTGCTCTGTTTCTGCTCTTTGCTGTTAATGCATACTCGACACTTCCTCCATCCGTTTCACATCCAAACCGTACAGTGTTTCAGAAGGCATAATCAATCCTGTTATTGATGGTGGATTTTTGAAGCGGATACCAAAACAGATATTTGAGAGTTGAGTTGGTGGACAAACTATCTAGCTGACTTAAAACATATATTTAGCATTACTGATTAATTCTTGAGACGTATCAGCTGCCAATACCCATGTGTTTGCAATAAGCTAATTTTGTCAGATGTATTGGCACGGCTGAGTTTTTGTTGAGATGCTAATTTGCAGAACATGTCAAAATTCTATTATGTGCATTCAAACACTCAGATAATCTTCAGGACATTTGTCATATTAATAACAATGAATAATAATCACATTTGCGTTGCCACCAATAGATTATCTAGACCAGTACAGTATGTTAACCGGCTTCCACAAATCTGACATTGCGGTTGGTTTTAAAGTGTGTGAGTTTGTACCACTTGGTACCACTGCTTTAGTTGCCACATGTAGATTAGTTCAAGACACACACTCACACACACACACACACACACACACACACACACACACACACACACACACACACACACACACACACACACACACACACACACACACACACACACACACACACACACACATCAGGAACATTGGCTCAGATCCTAAAATAAATGTAAATGCTTGATTTCATTAAGTTTGAATGGCCTTAGTCAGCACAGTGCTTCACCTCTACGTGTGATCCCCTTGAAAACTTTTTGAACAACACAAACTAGCCCGCCAGTCGTCAGTGTTAGTCAGCGGTGGTTGCGGCCCGCTCGGGCAGAGTGTACCCTGTACATCAGCAGAGTGTCTTGAGGTGTCAGCCCCCATTAGGGCCTGCCAGGCATCACAAGCCGGCTGTCTAAATTTAGTTTAGTCTCTGCACCATGATTAGATAGCCCAGAACGGGCGAGCCATGCTGCTGGCAGCATGAAAGATGAACTTCATTCACGGGACATAATTAAGTGAAGGATTGGAGAGGGGGGTGATAGGGGAAGGGAGAGGGATAGGGGCAGATAAGATAAGATGAAACTTTAATGATCCCCTTGGGGAAATTGGGTCATTGCAGCAGCAAAGAACGGGATATACAGTGGCTTGCATAAGTTTACACACCCAGGCTGAAGTTGACTGAAAAGAGGAATAAAAAAACATCTTTTGGAAATGGATCTTAATGCCTCAATTTATAACAAAATAGCAAAAATCTAACCTTTAAGGACATCAATTTCCTTTATGAATGAATAATGTTATAAATAAATAAATGTTCTTCCTTAAAGTACAGGGGGCATAAGTATACACCCCCCTATGTACCCCTATGTATGTCCCATAGAGGCAGGCAGATTTTTATTTTTAAAGGCCAGTTATATATAAAATAACCCCATATTATCACACACCCTTCACCATCCCAAGAGATAGGCATGGGGAACTTTCCATAAGATCATCTCAACGCAAATCAAACCAGCTATTAGGCTAACTAAAATAAAACCATGCCAATCTCTAGGTATGGTGAAAGGTATGTGATGATGTTTTTTGATATATTTTTCATTCCTCTTTTTAGTCAACTTTAGCATGGATGTGTAAACTTATGCAAGCCACTGTAGATGAGAATACAATAGGAAAAAAATTAAATCACCATTGTCTGATAGAAGCTTAAAGTAGCAAAATACTTCTGGAACAAAATTAATAATATCAATGGTTTCTCATAGTCAAGAGTCCTTTTCAAACCTTGGTTTAGAAAGTTGCTGTCTTTAGGTATGCACACGTCTTGTTTGAAATACTGATGTAATTACTAGGGGTGTGCAAAAAATCGATTCGTATTAAAATTGCGATTCAAGCTCTACTGCTTCAAAATCGATCAATTTTTAAAAAAATTTAAATTTTGTTTTGAATTTTAAACTTTTTAATAAATACATCTTTTCTTTTTTAATTGTATGTCTACTGCAATCACATGCCATATGGATAGATAGACACTTTATTGATCCCCAAGGGGAATTTCAAGGTCCCAGTAGGTCACAGACATCACACACAGCATACACAAACAGTGGATATAAAAAGTCTACACATCCCTGTTAAAATGCCAGGTTTCTGTGATGTAAAAAAGTTAAACAAAGATAAATCATGTCAGAACTTTTTTCACTTTTAATGTGACCTATAATGTAAACCTTACAATAACTTAAAACTGGAGACGTGGCTGTGTTCAGAATTAACCAATCACATTCAAACTCCTGTTAAATAGAAGTCATTACACACCTGCCATCTTTTAAAGTGACTCTGATCACAAATAAAGTTCAGCTGTTCCTGTAGGATTTTCCTGACATTTTCTTAGTTGCGTCTCTGAGCAAAGGCCATGGTCCGCAGAGAGCTTCCAAACCATCAGAGGGAGCTCGCTGTTGAAAGATATCAGTCAAGAGGAGGGTACAAAAGAATTTCCAAAGCATTAAATATACCATGGAACACAGTGAAGACAGTCATCATCAAGTGGAGAAAATATGGCACAACAGAGACATTACCAAAAACTGGACGTTCCTCAAAAATTCATGAAAAGACAAGAAGAAAACTGCTCAGGGAGGCTTCCAAGAAGCCTACAGCAACATTAAAGGAGCTGCAGGAATTTCTGGCAAGTACTGGCTTTATGCTGCATGTGACGACAATCTCCCGTATTCTTCATATGAATGGGCTTTCGGGTAGGGTGGCAAGACGGAAGCCTTTTCTTAAAAAGAAAGCTTGGCTGAAGTTTGCAAAAACAAACATTAAGTCTCCCAAAAGCATGTGGGAAAATGTGTTATGGTCTGATGAAACCATGGTTGAACATTTTGGCCATAACTCCTAAAGAAATGTTTGGCGCAAAGACAACACTGCACATCACCCAAAGAACACAACCCACAGTGAAGGATGGTGGTGGCAGCGTCATGCTTCGGGGCTGTTTTTCTTCAGCTGGAACCGGGGCCTTTGTCAAGGTGGAGGGAATTAAGAACAGTTCCAAATACCAGGCAACTTTGGCACAAAACCTTGTGGCTTCTGTTAGAAAGCTTAAGATGAAGAGGAAGTTCACCTTTCAGCATGACAATGACCCAAGGCACACATCCAAATCCACAAAAGCATGGCTTCACCAAAAAAAGATTAACGTTTTGGAATGGCCCAGCCAGCCTAGACCTGAATCCAATTGAACATCTGTGGGGTGATTTTAAGAGGGCTGTGCACAGGAGATGGCCTCGCAGTATGACAGATTTGGAGCACTTTTGGAAAGAAGAGTGGGCAAAAATTGCCACGTCAAGATGTGCCATGCTAATAGACTCCTACCCAAAAAGACTGAGTGCTGTAAAAAAAAAATCACAAGGTGCTTCAACAAAGTATTAGTTTAAGGTTGTGCACACTTATGCAACCAGGTTATTGTACGTTTTTTATTTTTTATTTTTCCCCCTCATAGATTTCAATTTGTTTTTCAATTGAATTATTCACGTTATAGGTCTGATGAAAGGTGGAAAAAGTTCTGACATGAATAATCTTTGTCTCATTTTTTTACATCACAAAAACTTGCCATTTTAACAGGGGTGTGAAGACTTTTTATACCCGCTGTACATCATTACAGGATGTTAAAATAACAAACAAATCCACATGAATAATATGGATTTTAAATATATATATATATATATATATATATATATATATATATATATAATATATATATATACTACATTAACATTAACAATTGTTTTTTGTAATCAAATCGTTTTTAATCAAAATTGATATTGAATCGAATCATGACCTTTTCGGAATCTTACACCCCTAGTAATTACTTTCACATACAATCTACATTGAAGCAGATTTTTGCAGTTTTTAATTTAGAGGAAGATGACAAGACGGCTTCAACTCCTTGTCCTTAAAGCAGAGGTTATTGTCCCTGCTCGCTGTCTGACACATTAACACTGGTACAAAGTCCCACATATACCAGTGGACACCTTATGTAAAAGAAAAACTCGATTTACTGTCCTTGAGCTCAAAGAAAGAGGGGGCTGGGAGGATCCATTGGTTGGTTTCTCATTTAAGCAGTGTAATTTATTACAGTGGTCACCATGTTTTTGGGCCAAGCCCCACCGACATATCAGAACTGCTGGTCTCTGGAGTCCAAATGTCTGTTTATCTCTCTGACCATGTGTGAAAGTGTGTTATTTCCTAAAAAGATAGACTTAGCATTACAGTTTATCTACCTCCGCTTTGTACACTAGGCAGCATGAAGTTACACTCTTCATGCTTCTCGAGTATGTGGAACTTTGCCTGTAGAAATGTTGCTCAGAAAACTGTATTGAATTAAAAGGAATATGTTGTGAAAAAAGACAATAGCATGCACGCTTACTAAGGCTGCACAATATGAGAAAAATGTGAGATATAACATGTTACTTGCGATAAACGGATATTAAAGTGTACTCAGTTCTGCTGCTTTCAGTTTTCTGCTAAAATACAAAAAAACTGCTTGTTGAATTTAAATCTAATGAAAGGAAATATTTTCCAATTTTCCTTTAGTGTACAAATTAAACATTTGTGTTGAATATAAAAGGCACCCTTAAAAAAAAAGACAGTTGAAGGAAAATATCTGTAGAAAACTGCACTTTAAAATGTAACTAACACTAAAAATCCCTTAATTGTCTTATGTCATAGCCTTTTGCGATTTGTGTTTATTGCGTCAGTTAATATTGCAATGACGATTAAAAAAAAATATATATATATTTTTCAGCCCTAACACTTGCACACACACATTTCCACCTGTTTTTCTTACTTTTCAGTGTTTTCTTTTGTCATTTTTGATAATGTTTAATATGCCCAACTTGATCCCCCCCTTCTCTCTCCTTATCCATTGAGGCTTGCGACGGGCTGTGACAGCGCTCTGTTTAGCATGTAAGGTCATGTACAAGGTGATGACCTGTGCATGTGTGAGAGTAGGGTGATTGATGTCAGGTTGATTTCAGCTAATTATTCCTGATGTCCTGAGGCAAGCCTGTCTGTTGAGTGAACTAGAACTCAGCACCCAGTGAATGCTCAGTGAGGAAGGGAGATATTTCAGCTGGGAAAGTTAGAAATAGAGGAAAGAAAACACACTAATTCAGCCAGCCCCTTTTATGAGTTTCACTTCGTGTTAATGTAACACTCACTTCAACTGCATTTGCAGAGGGGTGCAATGTTTTCCCATAAACTGACAGATTAAATGCTTAAATATCTAGACTTTCCAGCATCACTCAACCCAATCCAGAACCACTCTTATTAGCTCCCCCATGACACATAAACAGAAATACAAAGAGCAACAGAAGTAATCTGTTTTGTTTCCGTTGTGACCGCTTTCATCTTTTAATTTGTCATTGGTCTGGGAATGCGCAAAAGGGACTCATAGGTCGTAGTTTAGTTCCTCTGGTTCCATAATTCCTGGAACTTGTTGTACAAAAGGACTATTAGTTGATCGGTGATCAGTAACAGTCTCTGACATTTTTGCCACATGTCAACAACGAGGGGAAACAACTTCATAAATGCAACACCAGGTTTGACATATTTTCTTACTTGTATGGTTTTCAGATACTAAACAAAACTCATCATTTTTTTTAGATTCAGGATGACTCAGTGTTATGATTGGTCACATTGCTAGATTTGACAGACTCCGTGCATATCTTGTTAATTGATTTTAAGACCAAGAGCTTGCATCTGACATCAAGCAGTTATTGCTTTATGGCAGAAATACTGTTGTTGCTATGGCAATGGTCCTTTCCCCTCTTCTCCTTCTGGGCAATTTATCCTTACTCTATCTTTTACTTTCCCTTTTTCATCAGTTGCTTTCATTATTTGTCTTTTTTTCTCCCTCTTTCTTTTTTTGCCACTTTCTGTTTGCTCTTTGTGTGGTGATTATGAGTCCACCACACACACTCCCACATGTACTCCCACACATTGTTTGCTAAGATGTGGGAGCCGATCCATAATGTCAAGCTATGTGCCATCGACACCAATAATACCTTACAAGATCATACAAATAAACTGCTGACCAAGAATAAGAACACAGAAAAGAACAGAACATACAACAAATAACTGCCCACAAGGAGTGAGAGAGACACACACACACCCACCCACACACCCACAGCCACACACCCTTTCTCTGCCTTGCTGCCTGTTGGTCCGTCTCTACCCTCTGTTGGGGGTGCTGCAGGTCTTTGTTACACCTCCACCACTACAATACGCTTCTCCCCAACTGCCATCACCCTCACTGCAGCAACTATGGTTACGGCCTACTACTTTCTGCTACAGTTTGCTCGATCCACACTGTAGTGTTAAGACCCGCAATCCTGTTACACAGAACCCACCAAATGATAGGCTTATCATCAGCACTGTTTGCAAAGTAAATAGCCGCCATCAAAGTGGAAAGTGCCGATGTAAGTCAATTTAACTCGGTCATATTGCCTCGATTGAAAGGGCTGCCCATGTGTGACAATTTCAAGGGTGTGTGAGTCAGGGGCTTGGGAAGTGTAGAAGAAGAGGGAATGCAGCATTAGACTATGTAGACAACATAGGTAAATGTCTGGGAAATGTGGCAACTTAACAAAGTGTGTGTGTGTGTGTGTTCGTGTGTGTGTGTTCGTGTATGTGTGTGTGTTCCTAGCATGTCCCCAGGCAAAACACCTGACTTAATAAGGTTGGTCCAACCTCCAGCTGTCTCCCTTGCCAGTAGACTCCCAGCTTGTCTGGCTTAGTTTATTCAAAAGGTTAATGGTGGTCTTCCATGTGAAAGTCTTTTATTTTTATTTTTTTCCATCCTGTTCTTTTCTAAGAGAAGCCTGACTGAACACACTTCAGCACTTACAGTCCACACCTGTTCTCTGCTGGGCACTAGAAATGGGCTACTTTATGTGCAGGGGAAGACCTATAGTGTCCACTGGCAACAGTTTCAGTCTAATCCTGCAATTTATTTATATATATTTAGTGATTTAAGAAAATAATTAATGGTCCTTATGACAACCTGATGACCGACCTCTACAGAGGCTCTTTGCTATTAATTAGGTCTACCTGCAACCAAAATGGTATTGCACTGTTATACATGATTCATAATGCAGCTCTATGTCACATGCTTTCATTTCTTTCCTTAAGGCTAACGATAAGGGTAACGGTTCTTTTCATACCACTATTGAATCATCCGATACCCAGGGAAGCAAGTTGTAACGGCGGTAATGTTATGCTCATGTAAAAAACAGATATATGAAATGGTTAATATCGGCTCACGTATCACCTTACCGAAGGACTTCAAACAAGACAGTAACATTTTTTTTTATTTTTTTCATTGTCAATTAATTTAATCTACGGATTAGTTTTATAATTAACCAATATGACTATAAAAAGTCCAAAGTGACAGCATCCAACTGCTTGTTTTGTTCGACCACCAGTCCCAAACCCAAGAGATCCAATTTACATAAGCTAAACAGAAATATTTACATTTGCCAATACACTATTGTATTTTGTTTAAACATTATGATTAATGGTTCAAAAGTGTGTGTGTGTGTGTGGTGTGTGTGTGTGTGTGTGTGTGTGGTGTGTGTGTGTGTGTGTGTGTGTGTGTGTGTGTGGGTGTGTGTGTGTGTTGTGTGTGTGTGTGTGTGGTGTGTGTTGTGGTGTGTGTGTGTGTGTGTGTGTTGTGTGTGTGTGTTGTTGTGTGGGTGTGTGTTGTGTGTGTTTGTGTGTTGCGTTGCTATACTTAGTGAATTGAACAACTCACCCGGATAGCTCATTTCCTTAATCCTAAAATGTACATGTGTTTACTCCAATATAACAATTACCTGGAAAAGTAACACAACGGAAAATCAATAAACAGTGTCTATTCACTCATGAAATTGTAAAAAAAAAAGTCAGATATTTGGAACCTGTTTTATCTGAATCAGTTAACCTCAAGGGAAGGAATTGACTACACAAGTCTGTGTTATTACACATACACACTCTCTGTCACACCTGTACACTCATCTATGCTCAATGTCCTCTCCCAGCCATCTGGGCCATCCATCAGGCCTCCTGAGCAGGTATGATCCAGGGGGGAGTATCTTTTTACAAGAGTCCCATTAGTTTACGAGCCGTCTGCTCCCTGGCGCCATCACTTTGTCCTCTAAATGAGTTAGACCGTTCGGGACTCTCTCACAGCATTCAAGGTTTATAGGAGGGGAGCTTAACTTTTTAATACACTGCATGATAAAGGTGTCTGTCCTGACTGAATTGTTTTTCTGACCTCACTGGCAAAATAGCTTCAGATGACACTGGGACAGCGCCTGCAACAAGTGAAGAATGAATGGCATTTACCTAATTTTTACCATAGCAATATTATCCAAGATGTTCAGGGGTATTGGGTGCTTTGGATGACATTACCGGACATGTGAGTGTTCTGACTTTTGCATTTTATGGTGAATCATTTTCATCTTATTGCTGTATTTAAAGCAAGAGAGAAATAAACTGAATAGGGGGGGGGGGTTTAGAATGCAGTAAATGTGCTGGAGTCTTGTTTTTGGTTTTGCTGAGGTAGCTCCTGCTACAAACCCCAGTTTTGGCAGGTGTGTGTGTGTGTTTATCACGTGCGTGTGTGTTGCCGAGAACCTTGTGGTGTTTTGGCCCAGTGGTCGCGCTTCGTCTGAATGATGCCTGAATAGTGCATGGCTCCGGCCCGCCAACCAGCTTTCCTCCTACTCCCATCAGCTTCCTGCTCAGCCAGCACTGACTGACAGCGCTTCTCGCTGTCTTCTATTCTTTTACCGGCCTTCATACACAGCACTGCACACTGGCAGGTAGACTGACTGACATGGAAGAAGTGTAGTTTCACACCCTTTCACATACACACTTACAATCACCTACACAAACACACACACACACACTCGTATTCTTAGTCCATTTGAATTTTTTCCCCTAGCACAACTGCCTCATATTGCTTGGTCTTATAGTAAGAACCCTCACTCGGCCAGTTAAGATACTCAAGTCCACAGTCAGCCCAGGAAGCAAACCGTCCTTTATGAATGCATAAATGATTCTAGTGTTGGCACTTGACTGTATATCCACATCCTTATCCATAATAGAGCTGAGAGGATTAGTCAATTTATCGATTAGTCGATCAACAGAAAGTTACTCAGCAACTATGTTGATGATCATCAAACATTCACTGCTCCTAACTTCTCAAATTTAAAGGGTTAAATCGCTATCTAAAACGTAAATACCTGCTCTGTAAGGCTGTTACAAATACGTCTGAACTTGCTGGTGGAATCACCAATGGAGTCAGCCATTTTTATGTTATTAAAAATCTTGCGTTTTCTTACCTCTTTTACCATTTGAAAATTTGTTATGTAGCCAAAATTGAAAAGAAAACAGTCCTGTGACCCACATCTAAGTGGTTTAAATCCCTCAATGCTGGGAGAATCTGGGCCAGAGAGGTGAATAACACCTATTCTCGCCTCCCTCGTTATGTACAAGTTGAGGTGGGCTTTAACGAGGCACCCAACCCCACCTGCTTCACTGGAGCTAATGAGTGACTGCACCGGGAAATTGTGTTCATTTTATATGTCCCTACCTGGCTTTGTAACTTCTCTCAAGCTGTTGTTTTACAATACTTATGTTGGCTGGTTCAATAAGTTGAAATACAAATGAGATATAACATATAAAAGGTATTAGTTATATTTCGCCCTCCGAATGTTTCAAGAGTCATTGAGCATTCATTACCTCTGAGGGTCCCACATCAGAGCAGCTGTTGTTGGGTGTTCAACAGAAGGTACATTGTGTCCTAATCACCCCCTGTGGTCCCCAGCTTAACTCCAGCCAAGACAGAGCGCACCCCCTGTAAGTTCATGCATAATGGAATACAGGAACACACAGAGAAAAGACTAGCAGCAGTTGCCCTTGAGTTGCACATTGCTGATGTTACAGGTGTTTTTCATGCCAACGAGGGATATTGCTTCCTCCAGGGTTGAGACCATCTCTCCTGACCAATCCCCTAATGTCTGTGCCTGCCAGCATGACAAACACCCACATGACTGATCACATTAATTCCAAAGCATGGATATAATAATGTGATATTTTATTGGTCCCACAAGGAAAATTTTGTTTTGACTTGCCCCCGCTTGCAATTTTATTTGTATACTTTGAAATAATTGCCTGTGGGGTGAATTGGCTGTAAATTTGAGTTTTCGCTTTAATGAGTTGCCTCGGCATTGTTCCTGTAGAGACCTGTTAAAGGAATGTCTTTACAGTTTCTATTACTAGTTTCTAGTTGTACATATTACTATGTATAGAGGGTAGTGAGAAATTTGTCAGCTAGAAAAAGCTTTTTTGCTTTGTTTGCTTTGTTAACTTTGTTTACTGAAACTGAGGGGGACAGCTAGTCCCTCGTCGTCTCCAGGACAGTTGCAGAAACGCACCAACATTGTGACAAGTGCCCGCTAAGCAAAAACAACAGATTCATTTTTGAAATGTCATGAAATGCCTTTAGTTTATTCCAATGCAGCCAGGGCTTGGCTGTTTCATTCATAATGCACAAGAAATGCCCTAGAGAGCCAGATATGCTTTTTGAGAGATGAGCTAGCCTTACACTAATGAAACGACATCTGCAATTTAGCCTGTACGCCAACTATGCCTACATTGCCCTCTCTGTCTCTGGAATATAATAATAATATTCCTCAGAAATTATTTCTCAGAAATATATCTATATAGTAAGCATTTAGGAAATGGGGTATACACATTTCCTACGAGAGTGTATTTGCATTAGAATAAAGCATTTACCACAGAGTCTATTTCACAGATGGATTATGGATTACATATTTTCTTATGCCGTTCTCCTCTCAAAGCAGCGTTTCAGCCCAGGACTAATTAAAATGTGTGAAATTGGAAGAATATGATGAAAAATTCTTTCCTAGTCGAATTTGTCCTGTTAGCACTACCTTGGTCTATAAGGCATCTGAGCTGGCGTTGGGGTAACTAATTTGGATTCTGCGGTGGTCCATCTCTCTGCTGGAAAGTATGTTTGGAAGACAGCGATTTTTAGAAGTAGAGGCTGTGTGTGCGCTTTTCTGTCTATGATGTATGGGTCGAACTGGCACATCAGCTTGTTCTGCTGGCCACATGGTGCCAAGTAAATATTTGCCCCTTGCCCTTCCCGCATACTTCTACCAACACACAAATGAGCCTCTTCAGTGTACCCATTTCTTTTCTTCTACAAGCCTTTCCTGCAATACAAAGTGTTTGACCAAAGGGGACGGTGCTTTCTGGAGATCACTGCAGCATCAGGATGTAAAGACTAGCTAACTTGTGCCTCACCCCTCCTCTCTATAACCCCCTATGGTGAGATTAATGCTAGGTGGGGGAAATGTAACATAGTTTAATTAAGCCTGAGCCCACAAGATTCATGGACTCATTCCTCTGTTAGACATTGCAAATGAAGGTTCAAAAGGTGCAAGGCAAGAGGAGAGACACCCTTGACTAGCTGTTAGGAGAGTAATGAATGTAGAGGTGCATGTAGGATTACAATTACACCCTTGAAGGCTTGGACTTCGTTGTAAGTGCCTCCTGCATAAGTTTACTGCGGTCGTCCCACTCTACATGTGTAAAAGGTAGACGTCATTGTGAGCATTTAGACATCCATTGTAAAAGGTGGCTATGAAAGTAAATGCAAGTTTATAAAATGATGTGCTTTGACATGAAGTAGAAGTAATCAGTTTCCACAGCTCTGAATTGCTCTTTCATGAGCCTGCTAAAAAGAATGTACTCTTAACCAACCACACTGCGACTGAAACGATTTCAGCGCAGAGACCCACAGTGCCGTCAATCTTGCTTATCAAAATTGTATTTTTGCTTGATAAAGAGTTTTCCGTGATGAAAAGAAGAAAAAAAAGGATTTCTTAAGAATGCGCCAATCACTTACGCATTGACCTCCTATAACATTGTCATGTTATGGAAAGTTTAAAAATGATCAAAAACGATGCAACAGAACCAGAGATACTGTCTTTTTTTAATTCCATGCATTCTTTCTTGTCAAACCCTGTTGCCTACATTAACCACAATTCAACTCCAAACACTGGCTTATGTAGCCTCGAGCCGCTAGTCTCAAGCAGAGATAAGGAGCGCTCTACAGAGGTCTAGTACATGTTAGCTCACTGCTTTCAAAATCCACTCCCCCAGATTTTTTTTTTTTCATTTTTAAACATGCAAGTGACATCACTTGAGGCGATTTATTAGATTTCACACAGCTCCCTCTTGACCATTCATAGTCATAAACTGTGTGGGTGTGTGTGTGTTGTGTGTGTGTTGTGTGTGTGTGTGTGTGTGTGTGTTGTGTGTGTGTGTGTTGGTGTGTGTGTGTTTGTATATATATATAATATATATATATATATATATATATATATTATATATGTATTGTATATGTTGTGTATGTATATATATATATGTGTGTATATATATATATGTATGTATATATATGTATGTATATCTATATAATATATTGTATGTATAATCTAATTATATGTATGTATATCTATATATATGTATATATATCTATATATGGTATATATCATATTATGTGTGTTGTTATATTATATAGTTGTGTATATATTATGTGTTATATTGTGTATATTAGTTTATATATTTGTATATATATATATATGTTATGGGTACATTTTTGCACACACTTACACATTGCCTTCCACTTGTGTTTATTGAGGAAGGAAAGAGCAAAGAGACACAGATAATCTGTAGGAAACCTGCACACCTTTGCTGTCTAACTTTTATGGTCTGTGTCATGCCTGAGAGAGTTTTTTCATCCATGTTTTTAAAAGCGACTTGCTGCTGCACAGGTAATCGAAACCTTTCTTATACCGTGGGGCTCTGACTCCCTCCGAACCAGCAGAGCCGTGCTGTGCACTAGATCACAGTATTGAATTTCTATAGAATTAAAGTCACTGGGGACAAGGTAAGGGAGAAATCTTAAGTAGAAGATGCACAGGAACTATATTGAATAAATAGCTTCTCCCATCAGCTGAACAAGCTCTAATGCGTTTCACTCAATTTAGCCAATGGACTTAGCCCATTGCTGTTTAGCTGATTGCTATTTCCTTTTCTGCTATCTGTCTCTGACTCTCCCTTGCATTTGCCTTGAAGAACAGGCAAGGCAGAGTCATTTGGCAGCCCTAATCAATATCGTTCACTCTGTGCAAAGGGCTTATCAATTTCCAGCCTGTGCCTTGAATAAGAGTCAATGAAGAATTTAGCTTATTCATTAAGTACAGTTGTTTCTATTCTTTTTTTTTTACTCCGAAAAGTATATTAAGCCAGTGCCATGCCATTTGGAAGGAAATTAATTTCCCCTTCTCCCTTCACTCTGGGAATGCAGGTAAAACAGGGGCAACGCAATTACAAGTGAAGAGATTTCCATTGCGTTTTATGTTTGCCTCGATTTGGCGGTGGCAACTTGTCTTGCTGAATGCTAATTGGGGGTTTGCAAGGCCCGGGCAGAGGGAGACCTGTCTGAGAATAATGGATGAGTTAATGTTTGCAAGAACTCACCCAGGAACCTTTTTTGCTTCTTAAGCATCATCTAGCTTAAATATCCTAAGCTTCCTGGTGGGCAAGGTCGCTCAGTGATTTCACTGCTCTAGGAACAGTTATTTGGGTGAAGAATATATGTTGTGACAAAAATGTGTCATGTATTATCCAAAAGGAATTGGCTATAGCACAAAAGAGGGCTTAGTGTGGGTCAGAATGGCAGTCAGATTGGTAAAAAATGTTGCTTTTAATGAAGAGGGTGGAGACCTCATGGCATGATAAAGGTCAAAAAATGCAATGCTGCAAACAATAGCTTAAGCTCTATTTATTAACATGGTCTCTTTTTGGGGGCAAGGCAAATTATATTCTACATCTTTTATTGTAATGTAGTTATTCTGTTCAATTCACAAAAAATAGGATGAAATGGAAGACACATCCATCCTCTTACTGTCAATGTGTGTGTGTTAGAGAGAGACGGATATGGGTCTGTGTAACATCTAGCACTAAGCCATATTTTCTGGGTCTTCATGGACCCAAAGGGAACAACTCTGCCAATTTAAAAGTTCAATTTGAACCTCTCCATCAGATTTATTTTACATTATAGCCTGTCGGATCTCCCAACCGGCCTGGAGAAAATCTAGTTAATAATCCACTTCTTCTTCTACATCAGATGATTTCAGTGAAGTAAAAGAGACAGGGTGGGAAGTTTGGACAGTGAGGACATGGTTGGTTGGCTAGTTGATTGATTGAATGAAGTCCAAGAATGACTTACTAATCCAATAAAGGTTTGAAAATAGTTTTTATTGGGATCATTTTGTGTTGTGGGAAATGGATTCCTTGTTTTATCACAGTGAGGCTATATTTGTTAGCACCGTAAATACACTTTGATATTTTGGGTTCCTAAGGATATCTTTTTTAAATATGTTTTTTTTTTTTTTTACTTCCATCTCACTATTTCTTTTATCTGTGTTTTAGTAAGGTTCAAATCAAGGAAGGGAAATAGAGCTCGACTAGTGATTGATCTTTGAGGCTAATGTTGATGTCAAAATTTGAGTTTAACATTCCAAATTTTCTGCGCAGCTTATTGCAGTCCGGTTCTGGTGTGCGTCCAAGTCAACGCGAGTATAATAATATTGGTGATACCGTGCAGTGATATTGGCTGATAATAGGGGCCTGCCATTTATTGGTCAAGATGAGAGGGAAAGTCTTTGTGTGAGAAAAGTCTCTGTGATTAATCTGAAATAGACTAACTAGAATTAGTGTTTTTTCTTTTTTTTTCTTTTTTTTACAGAGGAGCTACGGAAACTCAGCTGGTCTGGAATCCCGCGTCAGGTCCGACCGATAACGTGGAAGCTCCTTTCGGTAAGTTTCATATACAGCTTACACACTCAAACACATGCTGCACATATTTAATGTACATTAAGCCATCCGCACACACGTTGAAACAAACACTAATTTGTGTACAACTTAGAAAACACTTATTTACACACTCAAAAACACACTCAAAGACAGAAACCTATGTAACCTCATACTTAAACCCAAAAGGGAAAACCCAGATTTAAATCAAAGGCACGCGTAGGCACATGCATACACACACTTGCACGCACACAGATAATATCGCACAAATAATAAACACATTACAGAGGATATTAGGTACACATGCACACTAATGCACAAAAAAAGTCACTCTCATTTTCTTTCTCCCAACCCCTCCCTTTTTTTGATTTATGAAGACTGGTAACAGTCCTCTTTTTTTCAGACTTCAATAGGGAAAATTAATTGCGAGGCACAAATAATTTATTCATCAGACACGCGGTGTGTTTACTCATTAAGCCATTGTTTTGGTGTACAGCTCCTAGTCTGCAGAGAGAACACTGGTTTTTTGAACACCATGACTCTCCCATTAATTACCGCACAATAGCTAATGTGCTGCAGAAAAGATGTCATTAAGCCTGTGTGTGTGTGTGTGTGTGTGTGTGTGTGTGTGTGTGTGTGTGTGTGTGTGGTGTGTGTGTGTGTGTGTGGTGTGTGTGTGTGTGTTTGTGTGTGTGTGTGTGTGCTGTAGAAAAGATGTCTATGTGTGTGTGTGTGTGGGGGGGGGGGGGGGGTACTGTGTTGAAGTGAGGGCTCATACGCCATCTGAAGTTGCAAAGCATTGGCTGCAGTGCGGCAGCCAGGTACAGGGAACGGGAGGGGCACCTCAGCACTCCAGCTGACAATTTGTGTGTGTGTGTCTGGGTGATTTTAGCTAATGTACCATAGATAACACCCATTAATGGTTAGTTAGAGGTTGTGTTCAAATGTGAATGTTTGTGAGTATATACGTTATGTGGGCATGTGCGTGTTCATACACTGCAGTAAACATTGGGCTTGCAAAGTTTCAGTTGAGTTTGTCTGTTCTGTTTTTTCTGTTTTTCTGTGTTTTTGGGTTGTAGGGTTATGAGCAATAGTTCCACATTTTTGGGAAAACCGCTTTAGCGCTAGTTGTATTTTGGAACTTTTGAGAGAGCTAGGCTAGTTTTTCCCCCATGCTTACCATCTCTAGCTCCATATTTACCCTATAGACATGAGCGTGCAGAGTGGTATCGATCTTCTCATCTAACCCTTTGAAAGCAAATAAGTGTATTTACCAAAATGTCCAACAAAGTCTTTTAAAGTCATTCTTCACCCAGCATCTTTAAATATACAATATTCACTCTCTTCAGGATTCAAAGCTAGTTTTAAAAAGGCAGTTCTTTTGTCTTTATAGAGAAATCAGATGTGGTAAGCTTGAATTCTTTGGCGGGTTCCGAGCTTCTCCGGCTGTAGTCTACTCGTCGGTTGTTTCTTCTTTAAGCTATGAAACCTTAAAGCCCTGCAATTTATTTTGTCCGTTCAGCAGACAAGCTTAATGTTTGAATAGTCTAAATCCACAAAGTTCCCTTTCCAGGAATGTCTGTCACCTTCCGCGTTCTTTGTTTTGGCATTTTAAATCTCGGTCCATTTATGAGGACTACGTCTTAACTGCTCCTCAGATCTCTGCAGGGTGAATTGAGACAGCTAGCTAGACTATCTGTCTAATTTGAGTTTTCTGTTGCATTACTAAAATATCCTTTGAATAATCACGTTCCACCAAAACACAACGATTGTGATTGGTTTTAAAGAAATGCAAATAAAGCAGAGCAGATTTTTTTTCTTCCATCCCGGAATGCTGTGTAGACTAGCCAGACCCTCCGTTATAGTGTTGTGGGGGTAGGTCTTGCAATGCAAGACTAATATTTAAATGACAACTTTCTATGTGTTTTGTTAAAAACTAACCAACCGGTGCTTTCCTATCCAACACGGCCACCACAAGCCGAGATATATAATATTTCTGTTTTTCACAGACATGGACAGGTTGGACATGATTTTAAGAGTTTAGGCAGTTTAATGGAATGCAACTCAAATCTGCATTGAAGACGTGAATGTCCAGATGACTTTGATAAATATATTGGGCGGGAAGTTTTGACTGTGCAAACTTCAGATCCATATCTGAAGTTATCTCAGCCCCACCTGGCAAGGTTTTCAACACATTCCCAGGGCCTCATGCGGCGTGAATTATCCCAGGGTTAAATCCATGGTTTGGATTCAAGCAAAAAGTGGGCACAGTGTCAAAAGCAATCATCATCTTCTGAAGTGTCATAACACTTGACTGCCTTCTCTGTCCCGTCTGTGGTGTGATCCAGTGGAGAAATAGATAGGAGGGATCAGGCTCGAAAAATCTATTCTCCGTCTGGAAAGCACGCAGGCACACACATACACACACATTCAGACTCACAGCCCACGCTTGCATTCCATAAACTTGGCAGAGGCACCTAATAAAACTTCACTCCAGTGGTGTCCCTTGTGCCCTTCTCCTGCTCACCAGCGTGCACCAACTTATTTGATTTTTCTTCTCCCCTCCAGCAAGCATGCTTGAGCCACGCTCTTCTTTACCTGACAAAGACGAGAAACAAGTTTTCCCACTCCGTTTTGAGCTCGGCAATGCTTCCCTAACGGCCTGCATTTACCACCACATCACAGAAATGGTATATAACTGTCTCCACTGTTATTAGCCTGTGTGGAAATTAACAAGCAGTAAAAAAAAAAAAAAAGAAATCTCCAACACGGCTGAGAGGGGGAGAGCAATAGTTAGCTTGACTGGTTAGCTCCCTCTACCTTCTTTCACTATTTAAGCAAGAGGCTCCACAGGTTGCCCCCGGCTTCAGAAAACCATCCGGTTGAACTTCCTATTATTTCAGAAATAATTTAGTCTTATTTCCTTTTTTCTTTTTTTTAAATAGCACTTTGTGTCCGAGCCTGAAGGAGAAAGGAGAAATGAAATGGATTTTCTGCTTTGTGAAAGAATGTCAGCCTGTGGCAATATGTACATTTGCTAATGGAGTGTGGAGTTAAATGTGAAGTGGTGGGAGAGGAGAAAACTAACTGGCTGTGGAAATATTGATAAAACTTAAGGGTTATGTGAGATGTATTGGGGAGCAGCGGCAGCTGGGACAGAATTGGATATTCTGTTCAACTGTTACCTTACAACAACACACACAGTTATATTGCCTGAGAGAAAAGAGCACTGGATTTTTTCATATGAGGCATATGAGACATGTGATCAACCTTTATCGGTATGCACAATCTTTAGAGGCATCTCACCTCGGCTAGAACATTTAGTTCCTTTTTTATTTGGATACTTCAACCTTAGTTCACAAGAAGTGCCGATCGATTGTGACCTTTAAAAAAGAACTACCAAGACCTGAGCAAAGTGCCTTTTCTCAACAGATCACAGGACCAAGAATTGAAAGATGCTGCTGTTGTGTTTGTATATTTTTACTTTGAATATGTGTGAGGAAATGCAAACTCTGCATTTGACCTACTTTATCTGTGTCATGGCATGGGTCATCTCCAACGGAAAACTTGTGTGACAAGCAGCACTGCTTACTGTGTAGTATCTGTTCCTCCTCCGGATTATAAAGGAGGAACTTACTTAATGACTAAGTAAGGGGGAAGTCATTTTTAGGAATATGACATAAAAAACACAATTCATTAAAGTCGCATCAGTTAAGCAAAGGTGTATGGCGGAAAAATATGCATTATGTTAGATATCAGAAAAAGCCTTTTTGTTAAATAGATTAAAAGAAGTTCTGTTTGATGCAAGATAAAGATATAAATATGAATTTAGGATGTAAATTAGCAAATGGTGTTCATAGCACAAGCTTTGCCAGACCACAATTTTCCCTCAATATGGTTTGAATATTATAAGTTTGAAGCTGCTCTGACATCAACCCAAACCTTTCTACAGTATCTGTGAATGGATGAGCGCTCCTCTTCCTTGGCTCTTATTGGTCATTAGGTTTGTCTTAATTTCACCAAAACTTTACAGCAAAGTAAGTTTCTGAATACATGTGAGGTAAGAATAAGGTCATACAGTTGCAGAGTCATGCTTCATTTGATCTCAAATTGTAGTTGAGAGGCAGTTAGTCACGATGTGACGTTGATTCTCATGTTGATGTTTCCAAACTCAAACCATGAAGCGAAACTCCGTTCACCCTGATGTCCACATGACCAGAAATGAGTACATAGAGACAAAGCGAAAAGAAAAAAAAGCATTTTCGAAAGGAGTAAAGTTTTATTTTTTTCAACTTTGCCTGTAGTGGGACAGTTTGTTTCCTTTCTGCTTCAAGAATAATGTGCATCTGCTAAGTAGAAATCCATTTAGATTGCGTGAAGACTAAAAAAAAAACAAAAAAAACTACCAACCCCAATTTCCTTTAAATTCCCCAAATGGATTCCCCAAGCATATTTCCGCTGTTTTTACAGAGATTAGTGAAGTGGAGGACCCATTAGAGGGATGGAAGGATGAGGGATCGAGGGGTAGATTGATGCAAGGAAGAATGAAGAGATGAGGTTTATGTACAGTAGACTGATTAACGGCGGCAGGAGGAAGCGCTGGGCGGCCACATTGTGAGCCACTGGCAGGTCATGCAAAGCATCATGCACTTATGCTTCACTTTCTGTCTTCCATCTCTCCGTTTAAAAAAAAAAAAAAAAAAAAAAAACCTTTTAACTAGTAGACCACAAGTGAATGAATATGCACTCAGTTTCAAGTATATGGTAAGTAGAGCGGCTGCGATAAGGACTGAGCCTTTATACATTGGGCGCACACTCAACCATACAAGCTACCAGGACGCCCCAATTCTCTATTTTCTAAACAAAAGGCACGCTATTTGTACAGACTGCATCCTTTTAAAAAGTTATTCTTCAAACATGCACAATTATGTTAAACTTTTTCCCCCCACACAGTTTATAATAGGGCTGGGACAATATGCCTTTGTCCCAATTCGATTCTTTCACAATACATGGGTGCCGAATTAATTAATATTGCGATTTTAATTTATCACGATTCTAGACGTATTGCGATACCATAGTATTGAGTATTGCGAACAAGAACATGTTTTTTCTGCTTTCTGTCTGTTTTCTTGGGAACAGATATGATGTTGTTGCCGTCAGCGGTACTGTATTAACACAACATATTTAGGTGAATTATTGGTAAAAAAAAAAAAAATTCTAGGAAAAGCATCCCGTGCGTGCGTGGAGGGCCTATCGTGCAGTAATGCAGCTGCAGTGTGGGATTGACCTCTGCTAAGCTGTCCATTAACCTCCAACACACACATGCTCTCCTCTCCCTTATTTGGCTGAGTGCACATAACACTGGAGCCCACTGTTTTGTAGCTGGCCCGTTGTGGTTCGTGTTTGTGCGCGTGTACTCGTGTGTTTGCAGATGAGGCAGTTTCAACACAATTCTTTTTGGCACAGAGCTGTCTGTGAAAAGTCCCCGTCAGTGCTTAGCCTGATTACTGCCGGCACAAATGTGAGCGTCTGGCTGACTGGCAGCAGTCGGGTAGATGGGACAGGGGGCGTGGATGAGTCAGGAGTCTCCTTCAGAGTGTATTGGTTGGGAAAAGATTTACATTGTTGTTTTCTGGGGTTAGAGACTGAAACCAACAGATAATGGAAATACTTTGAATGATTTATGATGTAAGGCAGAAAGATAGATGGGCTGTCAGGGAATGTGAAATGGGATGCGTGTGTTTAGATGTCATAATGTTCACATATGAGTTTGTGGAACCATGTTTGAAGTACGCATGTTTTTCACAATTCATGAGTATGTGTTTGTATGTGTTAGCCAAGTGTTTGTTTGTGTGTTAGCAATGTTGTGTGCAACAAATAAGTCTCTAGGCTCCCCAGGCTTCTCTAGGGGCCTTGGAAAAACTGAAAAATCTTTTATTGACGCTCTTATGGATCTCATTTTGTCTGACCAACACTCCCAAACCACAAAATATTCAATTTACTGTCATAGAAGACTAAAACCAAAAGAAAGTGTTCATATTTGAGAAGTTGGCAGCAAAACAAATTTTTTTTTTCTTCAACTAATTGTTTCAGGTCTAAACCAGTCACACACACCACATGTACATACAATAAGAAAAATATTGGTTTAGGGGCAGACATCAGAAGTTACTAACATTACATGCCATCAGTTTGTAAGGCACCACACCACTATTTCTGAACTCTTAAAATGATGTGGTAGCAAACACATGCGGCAACATAAAACATGTACAAACCTTGTAAACATTTGGAGGTTAAACAGCTACACAATCCAGCTTTTTATTGAAGGGACAAGTTTTTAGAGTCAGCAGTCATGTTTGAATGCTGTTTTGAAGACTTTTACTGCGTGAATATTTCAGAGCCCCTGGTCCCAGCTCTCGCTTTTAATACACTTTAGATTTGTTGTTTAGTTTGGAGTTGACTTTCACCTCATTGCATAAGGCTGACTGCACAAAGAGGATACACACTTTTACAAATGTATTCTCACATAAACTGTCTGAGAGACACACACACACACACACACACACACACACACACACACACACACACACACACACACACACACACACACACACACACACACACACACACACACACACACAGAGAGAAAGGTAGCTCCACTTAGAGGCAGAACACTTTTAGTCAAGCAGAGAAAGTTTTCTTTGCAAAGTGAAGTGTGTCATTTACAGACTATGTAATCCCACGTGGTTGGGTTTGGTTTGCGATTGAACTTGGCCAACAGACTCCCAAGCCAGTCGTCCAGGTTTTAGAACAAGAGTTTAGAAATAAAGGCTCATTAGATAGTAAACACTGACAGACAAATAATTATGAGAGACACCCAGCGTAAAATGTCATGCAGTTTCAGACTCTGAGAAGTCTTTTTTCTGAATATCTACCGAGCTGAGTTAATGAGTCCCATGTGGAACCCACAAGTGCATCTGTGAGCACATGTCTCTGTGCATGCGTGTCAAAAATAGACAAGTATATTAGTTTGGAGACACTTACCAGTTGCTTGCTAACATTTATATGGGTCTGGACTAGAATCAGTAAGGCTTTATAAATGTTGATTGTACATTGTAGACAATGTTGCATTGCATTTCAAATTTTCAGGCTGGTGGTATTAAGTATAGTAATTATTATTATATATTATGATTATTCAATTTTAAACTTAATTGTCATAGTCTGAATATTGATGCTATAAGGTCAGAAGATCAATACCACATAAATAGACACTCTGATGCTTCTGTCACTTAAATAGCAGGGGATGATTAGCTTAGCTTAACGATTTCCGGGAAACCGCTAGCTCCAAGGGTGAAAGAATCCACCTGCCAGCAAAAGAACATCATCTTCTTATTCTACTA